>NC_080387.1:74200403-74368789 GCF_028751815.1 Salvia miltiorrhiza
GTGGCGGCGGCGGCGGCGGTGGGAGGAATGATGGTGAAAAGGGAAGAATATATGAATTTTGGTTGCCTGTAAAGTTAGAATAGATTAAATTAAATCATAGCTGCTCAATTATTAAATTCTTGAAAGAAATGAAAATGGACATACTGGGAAGAGTTAAGGTCGGTTTTGGAGCAAGCAAGAAGAAGAGTAGATGGAGTCTTAAGCTTCTTGTCTTGATTTTCAATTGCAAGAAATCACTTCACTCAATCTTGCAGTCTAACCATTTGCTGAGTTTGGTGGAAATCAGATAAGTTGGTAGTTAGTTTCACAGCCACTTGTTTATGATTTTTGTAGATGATGATGAAATGGGGAAATTCCAATATTGGCCCACATGCAATTCTCTTTGTTTCCTTTGCGCGTGATTGGTGGTGTCTAATTTCAAGGGTAAATTCTATGGCGCACATAGGTGCCCAGCACCCTCATACTTTGATTGTCGACACGTGTCCTCAACCATTTAATCAATTTTTTTTCCCTTTTTTTTTAGAAATGAGATAACGCTGTTAACTTATTCTGTCAAGCTATTATTACATTCTCGGGGACCGGTATATCCGGCATCAGAATTCGGCAATTTCATGCTGCCGAATGTTTCGCCAAGCTATTATTACATTCTCGGGGACCGGTATATCCGGCATCAGAATTCGGCAATTTCATGCTGCCGAATGTTTCGCCAAGCTATTATTACATTCTCGGGGACCGGTATATCCGGCATCAGAATTCGGCAATTTCATGCTGCTGAATGTTTCGCCAAGCTATTATTACATTCTCGGGGACCGGTATATCCGGCATCAGAATTCGGCAATTTCATGCTGCCGAATATTTCGCCAAGTTCATTTTGGGCGCCATTTTAAAAATCAAATTTCCGGCATCAGAATTCGGCAATTTCATGCTGCCGAATGTTTCGCCAAGCTATTATTACATTCTCGGGGACCGGTATATCCGGCATCAGAATTCGGCAATTTCATGCTGCCGAATGTTTCGCCAAGTCATAAAATATAGGCTGCCGAATACAATTGCCGAAACCAATAATTACACAGACGGAAGTTAACGGAGTTCATTTTATATAAATTTTACATTTATGTTAAATACAAAAGTAAGCTTAAACACGTGTCACACATCCAACGGTGGAAAAGTATGAGGGTGCTGGGCACCTATGTGCGCCATAGAATTTACCAATTTCAAGATAAGTTTGTAGATTGGATTTGGATTAGAAGAGCCATTCACTTAAAGTCATTCGCCACTTTATTAATTTTTGAAGCACACATTAATTAAAATTGGGTCATTGGCGTATAAATACACTAATTTTGAACTAATTTTGATTTTTAACGTGAATTTTAAAAAGTGTCAAAAAATACACCAACTTAGTGATTATAGTAATTTTTACACCACTTTTAATTACTTTTATATATATAATTCGAGACGATCTAAAATAAATACTTTATAATTTAATATAATTCGACAATTCGAATTCATATTCAAATTATTACAATTCGATTTGTCCTCATCAACATTTCAGCATGTTAAGTTAGCTTTAATTTGGTCAATAATAGAATTTGTGTTAAAAGTACTACAATTAATAAGTTGGTGTATTTTTTGACACTTTTTAAAGTTCATGTTAAAAACCAAAATTAGTTCAAAGTTGGTGTATTTATATGCTAATACCCATTAAAATTTTATAATAACAATCTATATAATAGAAAATGTGTATTGGGCACTAAATCTATTTGATAAGGCTTATAAATAAATATTTATATCCAATAAAATATATTTAGAAATATATATATATATATATATATAGGAATTGGTTCAATTGAGATTTATATATATATTGAGATTTTGAGATAAATGAACATATAAGTACATTTTGATGAACTTGTCAATTAATTTTTATGAACGCGCGTTGGTCTGGGGTTCAATCCCTACAAGTGACGTGTTTTTTAAATAAATTAAATAGATTCATATGTTCATGAGTTATATTGGTTATGTTCAAAGAATTTATTGATATGTTCATTTATCTCAAAATCTCAAAATATTTAAAATCTCAATATAAGCTAACCCTATATATATATATATATATATATATATATAGGGGAGAGTTCAATGGAGACCACTCCCCTATATAGAGAATGAAGACCAAATCTGGTTCCTTGATCTAACTTAATCTAATGGTGGTAATTTAATTGATTAATTTTATTAATTTTCATTTATTTTATAATCAAAAGGTTAAGCATGTCATTTTCTATTTAACCCTAATCTCACTCACTCTCTCTCATTCACGCTCTCTCTCTATCTCTCTCTCTCAATCACTCTCCCTCCCTCCCCGCCGCCTCCATCTCTGCTGCTCCGCCGCCTTCCTCCCCGCCGTCGCCGCTTCTGCTCCGCCGCCATCCCCTCCATTCTCCCTTCCACCGCCTCCCTCCCCTATCGCCTCTATCTCTTCTTCCTCCTCCTGCTGCTCCGCCGGCGTCGTCAGGGTGAAGCCGATGAAGACGACGATGGTAGAACGCTTGTGGTGGCGACCGTCGCGCCGCGCCGTCGCCGGATTTGCAGATCTGCATATCGTCAATGAAGTGTTCGCAGAAAATATCAATGAACATACTGATGTTCGTTAATATGTTCGTAGAAAATCAATGAACATACTGATGTTCGTCGATATGTTCGTAGAAAAACCAATGAACATACTGATATTCGTCAATATGTTCGTAGAAAAACCAATGAACATACTAATGTTCATCGAAATGTTCGTAGGAAAACAATGAACATACTAATGTTCATCTATTATGTTCATTGACGGATCAGGTCCCAGAATTGGAAGAGAGTAATTTTCGGGATTTGTTCAACCAAATGCCATAATTCGTGGATTTGAGTGGACGTTTTTGCCATTTTTGGATTAAATAAATGTAATTAACCATTATTTAATTACATGAAAAATCAAATCAGGAAATAATCTGGATCATTGATTGGATTGAGATGAATGGCCTTGATTTGGTCTTCATTCTCTATATAAGAAATGGTCTCCATTGAATGCGACCCTATATATATATATATATATATATATATATATAGGGGGCGGTTATTCAATAAACCACCTTTATTTTAAGAATTACGAACCAGCAAAAATGCATGAATTTTATGTATAACACGCATGAATAAACTGTATAAAGGCATGAATTGCGAAAAATAATTTTTTGCTACCTTTGGGATTCGAACTCAGGACCATGAATTTATCCAACAAGGTGATGAATCAATCGTAAATCTTGATGATCTAAGGGCTGAAAATGGTTCCTAATTTATATTTTAAGAAGCGTTCTTATTTTAGCCTTCCCCTATATATATATATATATATATATATATATATATATATATAGGAATGAGATCATATAGATCACAATGCTTATAATAGATCCCTAGATCCAAATCTTGACCACATATTTATGACATGTGGCGCATCAAGATGGTGACACGTGGCAAGGAGCTTCCAAGCATTCCAAGGCAAAATCTGGAGGGGTAAAATTGGAATGTAATTTTCGGATTTAATAATTAAAAAAAATATTTTTTTTAGATTTTCTCAAAATAGATATATTTTAGATGCATATAGTTTCACACAAAGATGCATAAAGTTTTCACATGAAATGCATAACTTTGAACAGAAAAATGCATTTAATTTTTACAGTTTTGATATTTTCACCACCCCACCCCATACCACCCCCAATCCAGCCTACACCACCCCCCAACCCTCCCCATTACCACCCCCCAAAAATAGGCATGTTTCTCATGCATATAAAATCAAACAAAAATGCATAAAGTTTTCACATAAAAATGCATTAAATTATACAAAAAATGCATTTCATTTTAATAAATCTGGTAGTTTCGCCACCCCACCCCTGCCCCACCCCCACCCCCCCCCCCCCAAATTTTTTTTTTCAAAAACTGATTTTCTAATTGCTGACCCACCCCCACCCCCCCCCCCCCAACCCCCCCCCCCCCCCCCCCCCCAAATTTTTTTTTTCAAAAATTTATTTGTAGTTAATGTTTTATGCATTTTCATGTAATAATATATGCATTTTATTGTTCTTGATTATGCATTTTTCTTTTTTATATACACATATTTTATAATATTTTATTTTAGGGTATAGGGTTAGGGTTTAGTGTTTAGGTTTTTAGTGTTTAGGGTTTAATTTTTAGGGTTTAGTGTGTAGTGTTTAGGGTTTAGTTTTTAGGGTTTAGGGTATAGGGTTTATGCATTTTCATGTAATAATATATGCATTTTATTGTTCTTGATTATGCATTTTTCTTTTAGGGTTTAGGGTTTAGTGTGTAGTGTTTTAGTGTTTAGGGTTTAGTGTTTAGGGTTTAGTTTTTAGGGTTTAGTGTTTAGGATTTAGTTTTTAGGATTTAGTTTTTAGGGTTTAGTGTTTAGTATTTATTTTAGGGGTTGAGTTTTAGTATTTAGGGTTTAATGATGTTTAGATTTTAGTGTTTTAGTGTTTAGGGTTTAGTTTTTAGGTTTTAGTGTGTAGTGTTTGAAAAAAAATATATTTTTTCAAAAAATGTAATGCATTTTTGTGTGAAAGTATATGCATTTTTGTGTGAAAGTATATGCATTTCTGTGCAAAAGTATATGCATGTAAAATATGTAATTTTTTTATGCATGTAAAAATCAATTTTTCAAAAAAAAAAAAATTTTGGGGGGTGGGGTGGGGGGGGGGGGTCAGTGGTCAGAAAATCAGTTTTTGAGAAAAAAAAAATGGTGGGGGGGGGGGGTAGGTGTGGGTCAGTGGTCAGAAAATCAGTTTTTTTTTTTTAAAAAAAAAAAAAATTGGGGGGGATGGGGGTAGGGGTGGGTCAGTGGTCAGAAATTTTTTTTTTTTTGGGGGGTGGGGGGGTGGGTGGGGGATGGGGGGTAGGGGGTGGGTAGGGGGTGGGTGGGGGTGGGGTTCTGGGGTGGGGTGGGGTTCAAGGGTGTGGGGGGTGGGGTTGGGGTGGGGTGAAATCTTATGCATTTTTATATGAAACTTTATGCATTTTTATATGAAAGTTCATGCATTCTCGTATGAAACTTTATGCATCTAAAATATACCTATTTTGAGAAAATCTATTTTTTTTTTTTTTCGAAAATTACATTTCAATTTTACCTATCTCCAGATTTTGCCTTGAAATGCCTTGCCACGTGTCACCATCTTGATGCGCCACATGTCATAAATGTGTGGTCTAGATTTGGATCTACGGATCTATTATAAGCATAGGGATCCACCGGAACCCAACCCTATATATATATATATATATATATATATATATATATATATATAATCCATTTCACGGTTAAGAATCAGTTATTTATGAACCTATTTAAACTTAATTGTATATAAGCCAGACTTTAAATATATATTCAAAATTTAAATATTCAATATTTCTTCTATAAATTAATCTCATTTGTAACAGAATTAAAGTATGTACCTATGTTCTTCTTCATGGGCTGCTGATGTGGGCCTCACTCTCTTTTTAATTTTTCGGACTTCGGCCAGCTTTGTTGCAGCTCTTTTTTATTTAGAAGATTAAAATTGTTAATTGAATTTTGTAAACAAATTAAAAATGCATTTAAGAAGCTTAATTGGTGTGGACCACACCACTTTTCCCATCAAAAGTAAATTTATGAATACAATTTCTATTCATTCTTGCTCAGATATTCAATAGTAATATTTGTATGCTTTATTTGATGAATGCTATTGTACCCCAAATCGTGGCTCGAGTAGGGGTAGGCCTCATTAAAAACCTCGTGACAAAACGAGGAAAAGAGTGCCCTAAGTTTGTTCACCAACATTCATCAGCAAATGGAGTTTCTCCAATTTGTGAATCAGATCACTTTGCTCCTTATAATCTCCCAAGGAGCAAAGTGATCTGATTCACAAATTGGAGAAACTCCATTTGCTGATGAATGCGGTGCTCAAAGGCTTCTTCGTCTACGGATACAACTACAGAAACACCTGTACACTCAGTGATCTGAAAGAATTGATATATCTGCAAAAACTTTTCATTTGCACTGACTCACAAGATTTCCCTCTGGAGATGCATGTCGCGGATCTGGAGAAGATGAGGGCTCTCACCAAGCTAATAATTGCTTGGCGAGTGAGTGGTGGTCTACGAGAAATGGGGAAGGTAGACAAATGGCCAAATTTCCTCCGCAGCTCAGAAAGCTGGATCTCAGGGGCTTCCCGAAGTCAGCCACTCCCTATTGGCTGAAGCCGAACAATTTGGAAGGGATTAAGCTGGAAGAAAATTTACATCAGAGGGGGCTACTTGTGTGATCTGGGAAAAATTTACATCAAGGCATAGATGATGAGAACGATGAGAAGAAATGGACGTACGTGGAGATGGTGCGTCTCAAGTATTTAGGCAAAATGGAGATGGAATGGAGGCAGCTTCAAGGATTGTTTCCAAGATTTAAATATTTGGAGAAGGTTAGCTGCCCATACCTCACTTTGTTCCCTTGTGATGCAAAGGGAGTGTGGATCAACCCACAGTAGTGAGTAGCCTCACTTCCACATTCATTTCTTCATCTCTCAAAACCTTTTTCATTCCATTCATGTTGAGTTTGCATTTGTGAGTGTTTTTCCATATGTTGTCTGCTTAACTGGTGGTGTGTTGGTGAACAAACTTAGGGCACTCTTTTCCTCGATTTGTCACGAGGTTTTCAATGAGGCCTGCCCCTACTCGAGCCACGATTTGGGGGTATAATAGCATTCATCAAATAAAGCATACAAATATTACTGAATATCTGAGCAAGAATGGATAGAAATTGTATTACTAAACAAGGATGGATCAATGTTTGGTTTGTTCAACAATGGCTGCAGTTAATGCTGCTCCAATCCAAGAATATTAAGAACATGATGTTGTAAGAATTGCAGATCAATGGAGAATCCCCATACTCTCTCTTTCATTATTCCTTCATCTTCTACTTGTGAAAGAATCTGTTGGAATTCACAGTTTTCATTCCATGCATAATCCACTCAGCTTATAATACACAACAAAATCCAAAGTAAGTTGCAATTCTTAAATTCAAATGATAACCCAATAATAAAATGGCAGAAGTTATAAACATGGTGTCTCACCTTTCCAACCCTGTTATACATATCCTCAGCTATCATACCAATTCCTGATAAATATTCAGAGGATAATTAATTAGTCATTTTGTGTTGTGTGTCGAAGTTGTAGCAACCCACAATGAACCTACACACACCCACCCACATTGGAGCAACACCTCCCTTAGTTTAATTACTTGTGAAAATTCTCATCTATAGACTAACTAATAAGAAAAACAAAGGTAGCAATGTAAAACACCTTGACAAAAAAAATAAAATTATAGCAACAAAATTTGAATTAAGTATATTTTGAGCATAGTTAGAATTTGAAATCCCATAATTAACTTGAAATGTGTAATAAGACTAGAACATGAATTGATCAGCAGTTGCAGGACTAACCTTCGAAACTTGATAGTAATGGGTTTCTCGTCAAAAGATGAAGAGGCAGTAACATCAATGAAAGTCTCTGCATTCCGTCGTAATTGCTTGGCCCAAGTCACAACTACAGGATTGCAGCACTCTAATTCAATCACTCCGGACCAAACTTTAGACGGCGAGTGGATCTCTTTTAGTTTGTAGCAATGTTTCAAGCTTAGGTATTCAAGAACAGGGAAGCTTCCATCTCTTAGCTTCCATTGCACCAAATCACTATCTTCAATTAGAAGAAACTCAAGTCTCAAAAAACATCCCTCTTGCACTTCCCACTTTGAACCCCGAAAGGCATAGGCTCGCAATTTGAGCACTTCAAGACATGGCAAAGAGCCAATTACATCCATGTATTCCCAAGGAAAACACATACCACTCAAATGTAACTTTTTCAATCCAGGTGGAAAGATTATCAACGAACTAGGAAACACATAATCGTACTTAGCCACAGGGTTTGTGATACTACATTTCAATGTCTCCAAACTTTCAAGTGTTGAAATACAACCAAAACAACTCGAGAGGTCGTTATGGTCATCATAAGGTGTAAGCTCGATCAGAACTCCTAATTTCCTTATACAAGGAAATTTCCAAGAGTGTTCCAAGGTAGTACAAATGCTGGCATTCACACCTAAAAGTGTTGAGAGTTTTTCTAAAGAATCGGAACGACATGGAGCTACAAGGCTCTTCCCCAATATCTCAATATGCTCCAACTCTTGCATTTCCCATATTTCTATTGGTACATATGATGGAGCTCCACAAATTCTAATGTTGTTATGTGGATGTATAATCAAGACTCGAAGATTGAAAAGTTTGGATATGGTTGTAGGGAGTTCTCCGTTGCAAGTTAGAGCAAGGTACTTTAGTAGGACTAGTGTCAGAATTTCTGTTGGGAAAGTGTACAAACGTAGATTAAGAGCATCTAGTTTCCCAAGCAACTTGAAATCGTCACCTATTGGGATTGGATATTGGTGGTATGGACCAAAAAAAAGGAGAGAACGTGCAGAGGATGCGCAGTTCAATCTCACCGAGTTGCAAAATTCTTTGATGCTAAATAAAAGGTTATTTTCAAGACACAAGCAACGCTGACCTTTTACACCATCTTCTAAGACTTCAACAAGCTTTTTTATGACATGATAAAACTTGTTCTTCCGAGCCTCACCTCTGCACACGTGCCTCCACGAAGAATGAAGCCGACAAGTTTTATACAAAAAACTGATCCTTTCATTGCATAAAACAAGATTCTTACGCGTGCAAAGCTGGTTCAAGCATCGCTGGACAGAATCTTTCAAAGAATCTTCTTTGTTTATGTTATGATACCAACCCTCAGTAGCCAACATATTCATGAACTTGGATATTGGGATGTCATAATCTGGAGGGAACACTCCCATATACAGAAAAAGTACTTTAAAATATTGAGGTAAGTAATCGTAACTTGGGAAAAGTACCTTTGTAATTTGATTATATGCATCAGTGAAGACTGAATTTCGCATTTCTGCAACATCGTCCCAGTATTTTGGGTCTGTATTCTGGGCTTTCGATATGATGTCAGCCACTGTGACTATCGTGAGAGGAAGACCTTCACAGTTCTTGGCTATTTTGGTAGCGGCTTTGTCAAGTGGAAAAGGGCAATCCTTTTCACCAAACACCTTCTCACATAGTAGCTCCTTACTTTCTTCTTCGTTCAAAAACCGCACCAACATACATATAATAGGAAAGCTTGGGGAGGCTGAGTTTATGTCTCGAGTAGTAACCAAGATATAAATATTTTCATAATCAATGTCCAGTAAGGAAATGAACAAGGAATCCAATATCTGTGTCTCCCACACATCATCGAGCACAATAAGGCATTTCTTTCTCACCAATCTTTCTTTCATGTAGGCGCCTAACTCGCGATCTCCTTGTGTGATTCCAAACATTTGAGCAAGAATGCCTCGTGAAACATCATCGAATTGAGATTTTCTGCCTACCCTGACCCATGCGCGATGTTCAAAAAGCCTCGAGATATCATGATCTTCAAAAACTGCCTTAGCAAGAGCAGTCTTCCCCACCCCTGCAGTTCCAACAAGTATAAATAAATAATCCCTCATGATAAAACTTTTAATAAGTCTCCCTTTGAGTTGTTGGAACTGATCCGACAATCCAATCAACTTCGACTTGGTCCCAATTGTTGAGGAAATAGATTCTTCCTCATCGTCATCTTCAGGCATATTGTCTACTTCATAAATGTATTCCTTCTCCATATTCTTGACCCTCTCGATGAAGGAACGAGCATCATCTTCTAGGCAGTGCAGATCAATGGAGAATCTCTCACCTCCATTGATGTTGTGCAGTACTCTCTTTTTCATTTCTTCATACACTTGGTCTGCACGAATTCGTGAATGAATCTGTTGATAGAGAAGGGATTCTAATAAGTCTTCGAATTCCCTTATCAAATCCTTGATTATTCCATCCAAAGCATTCACCTTCTTCCTGCTCTTGCTTGTTCTTGTTTTATCTAATCTTTCAAGAATTTCTTGCAATGGATTCAACTCCTCGTAGGCGAGTTGTAAAATATGTGGAGAGGGCTCAATAAGACTAAAATGAGAAGAATGGAGAATATAATCAATCTTATTCCCTAGAGAAATCACTGCACCATATGCCGTCATTCCTCTCCGGCGGCGGCGGCGAAATGAAGTCGGCAGAGTTCTTTTTTCACTTTTTTCTTTACCTTGAGATATGGATAGCTTGGATTTGAAATATTAAAATAAAACAATACCTGCTCAATTATTTAAGCTAACGATTAATTCGAGGAAAGGAACAATATTTTTATTAATTCGAGGAAAGGAACATTTCACTGTCAAATGTTTGTTTATTACTTATTCCCTCCACCAATTCGTGTACTAGGGGAAGAGGCCATCAGTTTAAAAAAGAATATATTGTTTATTTGTAGAGTAGAGAAAATGACACGACTTAAAAAAAATAATTTATCAAACTAAATAGCAACCAAAATATTAATCAATAATAAAACATACTCAGTTTTAAATAAATTCACACTAGTCACTACTGATCATTGACGAAAAAATAAATTAATTCTCATGGACCAATCTGTTGTAGGATACGTGAATGGAGTGGACGTATCCAAATTTTCACGTACTTTATCGATAGTTAGCATTGCAAGAGTCGCTTAAGTTTTTTTAAAATATAAAATAATCCAAGAATATGAGCAACTAAAATACACACATCAAATTCCGAATCATCTTTCCCAGGATGCCATTGTATCTCACCTTCCTCTCATTTCTCAGAAAACAAATTCGTTTTGCCTATTTCCGCCACTTACTTCTCTTACTTCTTATTCTATATAAAAATCAAGATTCGATTATTCTTATTTTTAAATTAAAGTTTATAATTTACTCTTTTGGCATGAATTATTTTAATTTTGTAGTTTTTATTGTTGTTTAAATTTTTGTTAAAGATTAATTGTTTTCATTTAAGATGTTATTGTGACTCACGTGAACTCAATCTTCACATGGCAGACAACAATTTGGGAGACACGGTGCCTACACAAATTGGCAACATCACGTGACACACATTTTGTCTTTTGCTTCAGTAAAGTCTACATGGGATCCTCTATCTGATGAGAACATAGTGTGTACCACCGTGTATACGTATACCACTCTTATTATAATTTTTAATTATTTTTTATTTAATTTTAATTTATTATGCTTTAAAATGCTATAAAGATAATTAACAATGGTTCAATCATTCAATTAGGGTTTATAATTATTTTTTTATATTTATTTGAATTAATAATAGATTATTTGGGTTCATTAATTAATTCAAAGTCAGAGTATATAATTTTTTAAATTCTAATTTTTTAATGATAAATATTAATTAGAGTTCATAATTTAATAATTATTTTTATTTTTATAAAATACAATTATTTTCTATTCATTTCTCAAGCTTCTTTCATTTTTCATTTGTGGACCCAAAAATGCAGCTGTATTCGATGTAGTTTCATTTTCACTTGTAAATAGTCTTTGTCGCTTTTGCCTCCAAAACTCTTATTTTCTTCTTAATTCTTGATCTTGATATTGTCACATTAACTTTTTTGGAGATAACTGATTGAAAGGGAAATTTAATTGATAATTTCCAAGTGCAGCCCATGCCTTACACTACGGGAATAGAATGGACTTTGACTCAAGCAAAGACTTAATGTGCATCACAAATTATGGAATAAACGACGGAATTTCCGTCCTAAGTATTTGCTACTGAATTGTTCTGTAGTTAAAAGTAAGGAATATTTAATTATTTAAATAATTAAATATTAACTATGGAATATTTCCATAGTTAAAAATAATGAATATTAATTATTTATATAATTTATATCAGTCTGTGCAACAATGAATATTAATTATTTATATAATTTATGTCAAAAATCTTTTTTTCTTGTTTCTCTATATTTGAGTGAGAACTCTCTTCATTGTCATATTCTATTAACGAATTGGATTTGAACCTTAGACCTCACGGTGTTATATTATACTTCTTCCGTCCACGATAAGTTTGGTCTTTTTGTCATTTTCGTTCACCACAATAAGTATGGTTTTTTCATTTTACTCTCATTCATACACAATATTTATAAAAACCCACCCCACACCGTTTATTAATTAACTAACAATTCAACTTTAATGAGACTCTTTTTTTTTACTTTATACACATCTTTCAATATTTTTTTAAAACTTGCGCCCCTTCCACACCACACTTATTATCGTGGAAGAAGGGAGTAATAGTGTCACGACCGGCCCTAATTAAGGATAATTAAGCCGGGGAAACCGTGACTAATGGAGGGAGATTAGAAGCGGGGTAGAAAGGGGAATAATCAAACAAGAAAGGATCGCATTTCATCATTTAACAAAAGGAATATTTATAATATAACAGAAGTTTAGTCGTATAGACTCAAATAACTAGTAAGTTCAGATATCTCTGACTTAGCCAAATAAACATAAAACTTCTGAGTACGCAGCGGAATAAGGTTCTGATTACATGTATGAAGACATGTAACCCTAGAGTTCATTAATACATAATAAGACAAAAGAATCCCGCTCGTCACTTCAACACCATCGGTAGCTGCTCAACCTGCACATTTAGAAATATATGCAGGGCTGAGTACAAAAGTACTCAGTGGGCACATATGCCTACTATGAAAATATAACATGCTTCGTAAAGTTGTAAATTGTCATGCCATCATAAACAGTACAGCAAGGGAGTTTTTCGCTAAAAAGGCCCAAGCTTACTAAATTCATTTGTGATTCTTAAAGTTCGTCTGCAGACTAAGTTCTCTTGTAATCTATCATATCTGGAACTGTGTGCCGGAGAGGTGGCCACCTCTCACGGACACTTGACCGGCCAACCCGCTAGATGACTCACGGTCACTGGTGTACACTAGCCCTGGCAGGATAGCTATCAACTGTTCAGGACCCGAATTCGATTTCATAATAACTGGCAAAGCCACATCAGATAGATATCATACCAAACATTGAAACATTTATGGCAAGACAACAGTTGAAATAATTTTCAGTTCAAAGATTTTGCAATGAAATAACTGTTCAAACATAACATTAAACTCATTTGATATATATGAAAGTAACCCACCTGATAGCAACTTTTGCTTTGGTATAGTAGCTCCTTGACTGGCTATTATTACTCTCGCGCTTTACCTTTAATCCGAGAAAATAACGTAAGACTTTAAATCGAGGGAAAATTCTCAATTAAATGAGAATGCGTAATTAAACTATGCATGAATCTCGTACGCATGAACTATTATTCTAAGATAATAATCAGGGAATTTCTATTGTTAATCCAGGCTATCGGATTTAAACAAAAGTTAATTCTCGTCTCATGAAACCGGATAATTAATAAAATTTTATCCGTTCTCTTAGGGTGTTCTAATCCACCAATTAAATAAATCCCGCTCCTCGTAGTCGATAGAAAATAATTAAATACTTCAGCTTATTCGCTTTATAAACTCATAATCAACCGGGCTTAATAATGAGAATTTGAAATGTTATGAGTTCGAATAATTAAAAGGCTCAACATAAGGTAGCCCAATAATTAATTAAGTAGAAATGGGCCTGGATAGCTAAAATGAAAGGTCCAATTGAAATAATTCATTGGGCTTAGTAATTAAATAAATCTTGGCCCAAATGATTAAATAATGAATAGTTGGGCTCAAATAAATAAATCATGTAAGGCCCAACTAAATAAAATTTCAGTCCATAATTTAAAATTAGCCCAAGAATAGAATGAATTATTCTGAGCTTAAAATTAAATAAAACTCGGCTCAGTTGATATGATACAGCAGCCCAAAGAATTAAAAGACAAAGCCCAATTCCTTAAATTAATTCATGCTCAATAAAAATAATGAGAAGAGCCAATTAAATAAAAGACTGGCCCAATTCGAATTTAAATATGAAAGCCCAAGCAATTAAAATTGGAAGCCCAATTTCATTAAAAATAAGCTCAAAATTTCGGCCCACATAAATTAGAGGAAAGCCCAAACAATTAAAATTAATCAAGCCCAAAGAATTAAATGAAAAGGCCCAAATCAAGCCCACTCTATTTCTTTTCTCTCACAACTCTCGGTCCTCCCTTTTCTCTCTCCCACACAATCCAATCTCGCCTCTCTCTCTTTCACTCCCAGATCAGTCGAAAACTCTCTCTCTTTCTCATATCAGTCGAGCTCTCTCTCCCTTCGGTTCTCTCTCTCTCTCGATCCATCTCCAGCCGAGGCGCCCGCCGTCGCCGCTCCACAATCCGGCGAGTCAGCTTCTACCTCGCCAAAGTCCGACACCTCCTCCTCTCTTCAATTCCTTAATTTCAGATCTCTCTCTATCTTTTCCTTGGTTCTCGTCGAGAACTCGTCCCCAGCCCACCAAATCCGGCCAGCACGACGTCACCACCTCCATCGTTTCCTCCGGCGGTGACACAACCGCTAGCTGCCTCTCCATCTCCCTCTGCTGGCAACGGCGAGGCGCTGCCGCCATGGTTCTGCCGCCGTCTCACCGTCTGTGGAAGACCGGCGATTCAGCGCCGTTGCCCCATTCACGATGCTGCCGCCGCTGTCACCCGATTTCCGCCGAGCCCCGACGCCGCTGCTGCTACTGGAAGGCCGGCTTCGCCGTGCCGCTGCACTCCAGAATCGGCGAGATTCGCCGCTGAGGTCGGGAGTCTTCTACCCTTCACCGCTCGACGCCGCCGCCTGGGAGCGCCGCCAGCCGCTGTTGTTAACAGCAAGAGTCCGGCAGTCGCCTCTTCCGGAGCCGCTGTCGCCGTGAGTCGCAGAGCTCCGACAGTCCAGTACCACTCATCCTAAAGCTAAGTTCTCTAGTCATTCTTCCTTTTTATCGATTCGAAAACGTGAACTAGACAAGGTGAAATCTTCTTGTTTTGCATAACTCAAATTATGCTCGTTTACTCCTATGTAATCTGTCACTTGTTCATGATCGCATAGTTGGGTGTTTACTAAGTTCAAGATGCTTATAACTTGCTATTCTAGAGTGCATCAGATTGTGAAACTTATGATCTCTCTACTGTAAGACATATCTTCCCTATTTGATGTTGATGCAGATGAACTGTGATATGTAAGATATGGATGTGAGCATGATTACCTTGAATGTTTGTGCTTTTGGTTGGCTGCGGTGATGTTGAGTTCAATGAGAAAATAGCTGAAACCAAATTGTGTATTTTGTTTGCTTAACAATGCAGGAGGAACTTAGGAAGAAACTGGAGAGGATCAGGTCAATCTTACCTCTCGAATCTTGCAGCAACTATGACAACTTCCTCAAGCTGTTGATGCGTAAAGAGAGAAGGATTTTTTTTTTGGTGGATGATATAATAAGGAGTGAAGTTGGTGGCTGTAAAGGGAGGAAAGCATGGCTTTTGGTGGTTGAAGAGGTGGGGATCAAAGGATGGTGGCAGCACACTTATTTCTCTCCACTAACCTTAATGATTTTCCTTTATTGCTTTAATGATTTTCCTTTATTGATTCCTTGTCGGCTGATGGTATTAAACAAGGAATGGTGTTGCATTTGATGTGTAGTAATGTGGGATATGGCTGAAGTAAAGCTCTTGCCTCTTGGGAATTATAACTTGTAGTACAGTAACGCGCTTAATGAAATACTAATCTTGAATTCTTACTAATGTAGCGTATATATATATACTCGCACGATATTTGATTTCTTGCTTGCTAGCATCGATGGACTGTAAAATAAATCTAAATTAAATCCGTAGATTTAATTCTCCTCACAAGCCGGAAATAATCCACGACTTAAGTAATTATAAATAATAGAATCGATAGTCTCATCTCGCTTAATTAATTAACGTGACTTTGCTAAGTCAGTTATAACTCTGAAATAATATCATTGACTGCTTTAATAATATGAATTCAGGATCATAAGCTGAATTCATATCAGGATAATAACCGTTTTCATTCACTGATGAACAAAAATAAACACTCATTACTGGATTTAAAATATATAAAAGAGCGGGTCACTACATACTACCCCTCTTAACAAAAATTTCGTCCCGAAATTTGCATATTTCGTCTAAAACAGTTCGGGGTATTTCTCCTTCATTTTGTCTTCAAGCTCCCACGTGGCTTCCTCTTGTCCGTGGTGTCTCCATAAGACTTTCACTGATGTGATTGCCTTATTCCTGAGTTGTTGTACTTTTCGATCTAGAATGGCCTCTGGTCTCTCTTCATAGCTCAAGTCTGGGCAAAGGATCATCTCTTCTTGGTGGATTATGTGCTTTGGATCGAAAACGTATTTTCTGAGTTGTGATACGTGGAAAACATTGTGAACGTTTCCAAAGCTTGGCGGTAACGCCAACCTATAGGCTACTGGGCCTATTCTCTCCAAAATCTCATAAGGTCCTACGAATCGGGGCCTAAGTTTTCCCTTGACACCAAACCTAGTTATCCCCTTGGTAGGAGATACCTTTAGGAAGACCTTGTCTCCTATTTCAAACTGTAATTCGGTTCGGCGTGCATCAGCGTAAGACTTCTGTCTATCTTGCGCCTCCTTTATTCGCCCTCTGATTTGACGGACTATCTCAATCATCTCGCTGACCGTGTCCGGTCCTAGGATTTTTCTCTCACCCACTTCATCCCAGTAAAGTGGTGATCTGCATTTTCTTCCATACAACGCCTCGTAAGGTGCCATGTCAATGGTCGCCTGGTAGCTATTGTTGTAGGCAAACTCAATCAGCGGCAACACTGATTCCCAACTTCCACCTCTGTCTAACACCACTGTTCTCAACATGTCTTCGAGAGTCTGAATTGTCCTTTCCGACTGCCCATCTGTCTGCGGGTGGAAAGTGGTGCTGAAATTTAGCCTCGTGCCTAACTCCTTTTGTAAGCTCATCCAAAATCTAGAAGTAAATTTTGAGTCTCGGTCTGAAGTGATCGACACGGGCACGCCGTGTAAGCGTACAATCTCTCGAACATACAACTGAGCTAGCTTGTCTGACCCGTGTGTGATCGGAATTGGTATAAAATGAGCACACTTTGTGAGTCGATCCACTATTACCCAAATGGCAGTGTTTCCTTTCCTTGTCTTGGGCAAACTGGTCACAAAATCCATTGCTATGTGCTCCCACTTCCATTCTGGGATTTCCAATGGTTGTAGCTTTCCATATGGCCTTTGGTGTAGGGCCTTCACTTGTTGGCAAGCTAAGCATCTCTCTACAAAGGATGCTATGTCTCTTTTCATGCCTTCCCACCAAAAATGCTTCTTTAGATCTTGATACATCTTAGTGCTCCCCGGGTGGGCAGTATAAGGGGTATCGTGAGCTTCGCTCATGATTTTATCCTTAAGTTCATCATCTTGGGGGATGCATATCCTTCCCTCAAAGAGGATAGCATTATCTGATGCTTCTTGATAATTCTTGACGCCTCCTTTCCTTACCGCTTCTCGTAGCTTCTCCATTTTCTCATCTTTTCTTTGTGCTTCTACAATCATCTTTCTCAAGCTAGGTATTGTTGCAACAACGCTTGCTATCGTCCCTGGTGGTTTAACCACTTCTATGCTCATTTTTCCAAACTCTTTGATGAGCTCATTCTTTTGGGTGATGAGACATCCCAACCTAGATTGAGTTTTACGGCTCAATGCATCAGCTACTACATTGGCCTTACCCGGGTGGTAGTTAATACCGCAGTCATAATCCTTCACTAGTTCGAGCCATCTCCTTTGTCTCATATTAAGGTCCTTTTGCTCGAAAAAATATTTCAGGCTTTTATGATCTGTGAATATTTCACACCTAACTCCATATAGGTGGTGCCTCCAAATCTTCAGCGCATGCACCACTGCAGCTAACTCCAGATCATGAGTCGGGTAATTCAGTTCATGTGGCCTAAGCTGTCGTGACGCATATGCTATTACTCTTCCTTCTTGCATCAGCACGCAACCAAGTCCATTTTTGGACGCGTCTGTGTAGATCACGTATTCCTTGTCAGCTGTTGGAACGGCTAACACTGGTGCCGTAGTTAACTTTTCCTTGAGTTCTTGGAAGCTCTTCTCGCACTCATCTGTCCAAGAAAATTTTACCCCCTTCCTGAGTAGTTGCGTCATTGGCCTTGCGATTTTGGAAAATCCCTCTATGAACCTCCGGTAGTAACCTGCCAATCCTAAGAAACTTCTTATCTCATTAGGGTTAGTAGGTGGTCTCCATTCGCGCACTGCTTGCACTTTCTCAGGGTCCACTTTAATCCCTTCTGACGACACAATATGGCCTAAAAATGTGACTTCGCTGAGCCAAAACTCGCACTTGCTGAATTTGGCATAAAGGCGCTCCGTCCTCAACGTTTCTAGGACAATTCTCAGATGTTCCTCATGGTCTTTCTCGTTCTTCGAGTAGATCAGGATGTCATCTATGAATACCAAGACAAATTTGTCTAAGTACGGATGGAACACTCGATTCATGAGGTCCATGAACACGGCTGGCGCGTTGGTTAGCCCGAATGGCACAACTACAAATTCGTAGTGGCCATACCTAGTTCGAAACGCCGTCTTAGGTACGTCTTCTGGTCGAATCTTCAGCTGGTGATAACCAGACCGCAAATCAATCTTCGAGAACACGCTTGCTCCCTTGAGCTGGTCGAAGAGGTCATCTATCCTTGGTAAAGGATATTTGTTCTTGAGTGTCACTTTGTTCAGTTCTCTATAGTCTATGCACATTCGCAATGTGCCATCCTTTTTCTTCACGAAAAGTACGGGTGCACCCCAAGGTGATACACTTGGCCTAATGAATCCAAGATCCAAAAGTTCTTGCAGTTGTATCTTGAGTTCTTCCAACTCTTTAGGAGCCATTCGGTATGGTGCCTTCGAAATGGGAGCTGCCCCGGGCTCCAAATCAATGGTAAACTCAATTGGTCTGTCCGGTGGTGGCCCTGGAAGAATCTCTGGAAATACATCTGAAAAGTCCCGTACAATTGCTACATCTTCTATGCTCCTTTCAGTTTCCAGTTCTCCGTGCAAGTATACGAGGTAAGCTGGGTATCCCTTATTCATCATTTTCGTTGCTTGGAGGGCGGAGATGATCATCTTTCTTCTTCCCATACTAATTCCGTGGAAATGTGACGGCTCCCTTCCTGGGGATCGGAATGATATCCGTCTTTCGTTACAAAGGATGGTGGCATAGTTCTCGGCTAGCCAGTCCATTCCTAGGATTATGTCCACATCTCCCATCGGTATAACATACGAGCTGTTCACTACAATCTTAAGTGACCCTATGTTCAGTTCTAGGTTCAAGCACACATGATCTACTGTCGTCATCCCTCCTATAGGTGATGATATACTCAACTCCTGATCAGCTTTTTCCATTTTAAGTTTTAAGGTGTCGACACATGTACTTGAAATGAAAGTATGCGATGCGCCCGTATCAAATAGAAGTACAACAGGAGTATTGAGTAGCATGCCCATACCTGCCAGGTTTCCCTGGTTGTTTTCGGGCTGCTTCTGCCTCATAGCATAGGCTCTAGCATGACGAGGCTCTTCATGTTGTTTCTGTTGTTGGCGAGCCTGTTGTTGATACGGTTGTTGAGGTTGTGGTTGGTACGGTAGCTGTTGGTGCTGCTGTGGCTGCTGATACTGTGGTTGCTGCCCTGGGTATGGTTGGGACAGAGCTTGGATTGCTCGCAGATGCGGAGCCTGGATAGGTAGGTTCGGCCTTGAACCCGTCCCGTGTTGCTTATTCGGGCACCGGTTTGCATAATGCCCCTTCTGGTTGCAGATATAGCAACTATCACTGCCGGCCTTACAGATTCCCACATGACTTTTGTTACATTTGGGGCAATGTGGGGCTCTCTGTTGGTTATTTCCCATCTGTTTCGGTGCACTCTGGCCTCCATAGCCCTGTGACTGGAAGACCCGTCCCTGCCATGGCCTCTTCTCGCCTTGGTTCGGTTTACTGTTGTCCCATCTCCTTTTTCCGTTAAAATTCTGATTATGATTTTGATCCTGTGGAGGTGCTGGCGCAGGTACAATTGCAAGTCTTTCTCCAGGCATGGCTGCCTCAATGTCTAACGCTCGGCTGAGCGACTCAGTGTAAGACAATCCTCCGTGGCTTGCCAAAGTCATCCTAATCTCGTGCCTAAGTCCGGCACAAAACTTTTCAGCCATCTTCTCATCTGTGTCAACTTGTTCCGGCGCATATCTAGACATATCGCAGAACATCCTGTCGTATTGAGTTACCGACATCTTCCCTTGTTTTAGATTGTAAAATTCAGCCTCCTTTTTCTTGCGGTAGCTCTTGGGTATATACTTGTCATATATACCGGCTTTGAATTGTTCCCAAGTCAGGTTTTCTAACTGCTCTGCTGTCATCGTTTTCATCCTTGCTTCCCACCAGAAATCAGCTGACCCAGTCAACTGAAAGGACATACAAGTAAGACGTTCTTGGTCGGTGCAACGCAGGAAGTTGAAAATGCGTTCAATAGCGCGAACCCAAGTTTCAGCTTCTGCCGGGTCTCCTGTCCCGTTGAAGGTAGGTGGGTTATGTCGTAAGAATAATTCTTCAATCCGTCGTTCTGGCTGAACAGGTGGTTGTACTATTTCAGGTTCTAGTCTTGCTTCTGGGACTCTCTCATCATTCCGGGGAATCCTTCCCCCTCCTCTCGGACGCCCTCGTTTCGGTGGCATTCTAATGAGTCAAAACACAAGTTGTCAGCGCATTAAAACGCAATAAGGACATACTATCATTTTTATAGTTACTCCTTAACTCATCGAGTTCTGCTCCTGCTAAAACTTAAGCGAACATATAAATAGAACATAGCGGAACGACTTGCCGCGAAAGACCAATAAGGTCACTATATATTCATGGAAATTAGTATCAATGAGGACTATGTCATAAGAATAGTTCTTCTATTCTATGTTCTGGTTGTATGGGTGGTGAGGCCATGTTTTGTTCTTGCCCTGGTACTGTAAGTAGAATGGTTCCGAATATCTGAAACTATAAGCTGATAGCTTTAATCGTAATATTATAACATTATATACAAAGCATTTTGACCCCTCGTAAGTCTAACTCTGAAGTTCATACATGAATCATGAAGGTTATCTTTAAGTCATAGCTAGTGATAATCGAGGCTAGAAGCGAGTCTCAGCTTATTAGGGATTAGCTAACTGATTACATAAGTCGCACTCATCGCTATAAGCAATATCATACTTAAACTATCATCGAATAAGGCAATAGTCGATTAGGTGCTTCGTCTCGCGTGAACAACCTGAATGAAGAACTATGCCTGCATCAGTGATTCGTGCGTGGCACTCTGCTTGCACTGCTTTCATTGGATTCTCTTCCTCTTTCTTAGCTATTCACCATGGCTATAGTGAAATATAACTGAGTTTCTAGCTTCTATTGTTTTTCTCGTAACAGTGATCATGCATTCTTTAACGCATCTAAGTTCATTGAGATATCTAATCAATCAATAAAGCATACAACTTGAATGTAAGCATCAGTACATTCATATAAAACGTGAACTTCTCAATGTTTTAAAATCATTACCACCTTCTTTCTTGCTGAGCATGACGATGTGATGAAGTGATGAGCTTTGGTTGACTGACTCATATATATTAGTGATCATACTAGAAAAATGGCTAACTCTAGGGTTCAGAGCAAATGAACTGCTCTGATACCACTCTGTCACGACCGGCCCTAATTAAGGATAATTAAGCCGGGGAAACCGTGACTAATGGAGGGAGATTAGAAGCGGGGTAGAAAGGGGAATAATCAAACAAGAAAGGATCGCATTTCATCATTTAACAAAAGGAATATTTATAATATAACAGAAGTTTAGTCGTATAGACTCAAATAACTAGTAAGTTCAGATATCTCTGACTTAGCCAAATAAACATAAAACTTCTGAGTACGCAGCGGAATAAGGTTCTGATTACATGTATGAAGACATGTAACCCTAGAGTTCATTAATACATAATAAGACAAAAGAATCCCGCTCGTCACTTCAACACCATCGGTAGCTGCTCAACCTGCACATTTAGAAATATATGCAGGGCTGAGTACAAAAGTACTCAGTGGGCACATATGCCTACTATGAAAATATAACATGCTTCGTAAAGTTGTAAATTGTCATGCCATCATAAACAGTACAGCAAGGGAGTTTTTCGCTAAAAAGGCCCAAGCTTACTAAATTCATTTGTGATTCTTAAAGTTCGTCTGCAGACTAAGTTCTCTTGTAATCTATCATATCTGGAACTGTGTGCCGGAGAGGTGGCCACCTCTCACGGACACTTGACCGGCCAACCCGCTAGATGACTCACGGTCACTGGTGTACACTAGCCCTGGCAGGATAGCTATCAACTGCTCAGGACCCGAATTCGATTGCATAATAACTGGCAAAGCCACATCAGATAGATATCATACCAAACATTGAAACATTTATGGCAAGACAATAGTGGAAATAATTTTCAGTTCAAAGATTTTGCAATGAAATAACTGTTCAAACATAACATTAAACTCATTTGATATATATGAAAGTAACCCACCTGATAGTGATTTTCTGTGATACGAAAGCTCCTCAACAGATTATCAATCTCGCCCTTGACCTTTATTACGAGAATATATGTACATATATAAGATATTTGCTCGAATAAAAATCCTCAATAATGAGAATGCGTAATTAAACTATGCATGAATCTCGTACGCATGAACTATTATTCTAAGATAATAATCAGGGAATTTCTATTGTTAATCCAGGCTATCGGATTTAAACAAAAGTTAATTCTCGTCTCATGAAACCGGATAATTAATAAAATTTATCCGTTCTCTTAGGGTGTTCTAATCCACCAATTAAATAAATCCCGCTCCTCGTAGTCGATAGAAAATAATTAAATACTTCAGCTTATTCGCTTTATAACTCATAATCAACCGGGCTTAATAATGAGAATTTGAAATGTTATGAGTTCGAATAATTAAAAGGCTCAACATAAGGTAGCCCAATAATTAATTAAGTAGAAATGGGCCTGGATAGCTAAAATGAAAGGTCCAATTGAAATAATTCATTGGGCTTAGTAATTAAATAAATCTTGGCCCAAATGATTAAATAATGAATAGTTGGGCTCAAATAAATAAATCATGTAAGGCCCAACTAAATAAAATTTCAGTCCATAATTTAAAATTAGCCCAAGAATAGAATGAATTATTCTGAGCTTAAAATTAAATAAAACTCGGCTCAGTTGATATGATACAGCAGCCCAAAGAATTAAAAGACAAAGCCCAATTCCTTAAATTAATTCATGCTCAATAAAAATAATGAGAAGAGCCAATTAAATAAAAGACTGGCCCAATTCGAATTTAAATATGAAAGCCCAAGCAATTAAAATTGGAAGCCCAATTTCATTAAAAATAAGCTCAAAATTTCGGCCCACATAAATTAGAGGAAAGCCCAAACAATTAAAATTAATCAAGCCCAAAGAATTAAATGAAAAGGCCCAAATCAAGCCCACTCTATTTCTTTTCTCTCACAACTCTCGGTCCTCCCTTTTCTCTCTCCCACACAATCCAATCTCGCCTCTCTCTCTTTCACTCCCAGATCAGTCGAAAACTCTCTCTCTTTCTCATATCAGTCGAGCTCTCTCTCCCTTCGGTTCTCTCTCTCTCTCGATCCATCTCCAGCCGAGGCGCCCGCCGTCGCCGCTCCACAATCCGGCGAGTTAGCTTCTACCTCGCCAAAGTCCGACACCTCCTCCTCTCTTCAATTCCTTAATTTCAGATCTCTCTCTATCTTTTCCTTGGTTCTCGTCGAGAACTCGTCCCCAGCCCACCAAATCCGGCCAGCACGACGTCACCACCTCCATCGTTTCCTCCGGCGGTGACACAACCGCTAGCTGCCTCTCCATCTCCCTCTGCTGGCAACGGCGAGGCGCTGCCGCCATGGTTCTGCCGCCGTCTCACCGTCTGTGGAAGACCGGCGATTCAGCGCCGTTGCCCCATTCACGATGCTGCCGCCGCTGTCACCCGATTTCCGCCGAGCCCCGACGCCGCTGCTGCTACTGGAAGGCCGGCTTCGCCGTGCCGCTGCACTCCAGAATCGGCGAGATTCGCCGCTGAGGTCGGGAGTCTTCTACCCTTCACCGCTCGACGCCGCCGCCTGGGAGCGCCGCCAGCCGCTGTTGTTAACAGCAAGAGTCCGGCAGTCGCCTCTTCCGGAGCCGCTGTCGCCGTGAGTCGCAGAGCTCCGACAGTCCAGTACCACTCATCCTAAAGCTAAGTTCTCTAGTCATTCTTCCTTTTTATCGATTCGAAAACGTGAACTAGACAAGGTGAAATCTTCTTGTTTTGCATAACTCAAATTATGCTCGTTTACTCCTATGTAATCTGTCACTTGTTCATGATCGCATAGTTGGGTGTTTACTAAGTTCAAGATGCTTATAACTTGCTATTCTAGAGTGCATCAGATTGTGAAACTTATGATCTCTCTACTGTAAGACATATCTTCCCTATTTGATGTTGATGCAGATGAACTGTGATATGTAAGATATGGATGTGAGCATGATTACCTTGAATGTTTGTGCTTTTGGTTGGCTGCGGTGATGTTGAGTTCAATGAGAAAATAGCTGAAACCAAATTGTGTATTTTGTTTGCTTAACAATGCAGGAGGAACTTAGGAAGAAACTGGAGAGGATCAGGTCAATCTTACCTCTCGAATCTTGCAGCAACTATGACAACTTCCTCAAGCTGTTGATGCGTAAAGAGAGAAGGATTTTTTTTTGGTGGATGATATAATAAGGAGTGAAGTTGGTGGCTGTAAAGGGAGGAAAGCATGGCTTTTGGTGGTTGAAGAGGTGGGGATCAAAGGATGGTGGCAGCACACTTATTTCTCTCCACTAACCTTAATGATTTTCCTTTATTGCTTTAATGATTTTCCTTTATTGATTCCTTGTCGGCTGATGGTATTAAACAAGGAATGGTGTTGCATTTGATGTGTAGTAATGTGGGATATGGCTGAAGTAAAGCTCTTGCCTCTTGGGAATTATAACTTGTAGTACAGTAACGCGCTTAATGAAATACTAATCTTGAATTCTTACTAATGTAGCGTATATATATATACTCGCACGATATTTGATTTCTTGCTTGCTAGCATCGATGGACTGTAAAATAAATCTAAATTAAATCCGTAGATTTAATTCTCCTCACAAGCCGGAAATAATCCACGACTTAAGTAATTATAAATAATAGAATCGATAGTCTCATCTCGCTTAATTAATTAACGTGACTTTGCTAAGTCAGTTATAACTCTGAAATAATATCATTGACTGCTTTAATAATATGAATTCAGGATCATAAGCTGAATTCATATCAGGATAATAACCGTTTTCATTCACTGATGAACAAAAATAAACACTCATTACTGGATTTAAAATATATAAAAGAGCGGGTCACTACAAATAGATTAACTCAATTAAATATCTTGCATATTTGGACTGTTGCGCAGACTAGTCAAAACGGAAGCTTCTTCCATTTTGCATTAGTGGGGCCTTAAAAATGTGGCTATTTTTTTATTTAGTTTCATTCTGCAGTTGGGTTGACTTGTAAATCGTCTTTGTCGCTTTTGCCTCCAAAATTCTACCTTCACCACAATTATTCACACTCCCATTTATATACTGGGCGTTGCTTATAAGATAATGGATAAATAAGTTGGGGTAGAGAAACTTATTTTTTGAGGAGCTTATAAGCTCTTGGAGCTTATTTTTACAGCCTATAAGCAGGTTAGGAGCTTATTTTGCCAAACACTTTGAACGAGCTTATAAGCTTAGTCAAACACCCTCTAAATCTTGGAGTGTATTAATGTGTTTGGTACAACATTAAATCATGGCATTAACTTTTCCCATTTGCCACTACTACCTTATAGTGACTTAATTCATTCCCCTAATTTCGAATATCATTTGAAACTTTCAGACAAAATAACTGTTGCTCGAAACGATTAAGCTTCTTTCATTTTCATCAATGGGACCAAAAAAATGTGGCCATATAAATGGCATGAGCTAATCTTCTTGTCTGCGCACACAACCACAATTAGAACTCTGCATTTGCGATATGGAGAGAGTTTCTTCCTATTTTCTCGTGCTTGCACTACTCTTACCAATCCATTATTTGATGGATTATAGCTCAGCCAAAAACGATATCAACACCGATCGTTCTTCACTTCTTGCCTTGAAATCTCAAATCACTTTAGATCCTCAAAATATATTGACCCAAAATTGGAGCACTGAAGCTAGTGTTTGCAGTTGGATCGGAGTTACTTGTGATTCACGTTACAATAGGATTACGCAGTTGAACATATCGTACATGAGTCTTGTGGGAACCCTACCACCAGAAATCGGGAATCTTTCTTCTCTCGTTTCTTTAGTAGCGAACGGGAACTCCTTTCATGGCCCCATTCCCCCATCTATCTTCAACTTGTCATTTCTAGAAGTTTTGGATCTATGGAATAATAGTTTGTTTAGTAGTTTACCTCTTGATAGTGCATACACAATCTGCATAGACTCAAGAGGCTTCGTTTCTCTCGCAACGAGTTGTATGGGGAAATACCATCGAGTTTGGGGCAGTGTTCACAGCTTGAGTATCTTTCTTTGTCCCACAACAAATTCACTGGATTTGTGCCGAGAGAAATTGGGAACTTGACGAAGCTTCAAATGTTGCTCCTTGGTGTAAATAAGTTGACTGGTAAGTTCATTCCTATATTTATGACAGCTCTTTCTCACTTACGGCTATACAATAATAGTTTAAGTGGTATGATTTATTATCACCTAGCCACAAGTTTAGCTCCTCAAGCTAACTTACGAGTTAATTTATTTTTCTCTTATTTCATTTGATCTTCTTTAATTAAGAGGTATGTTGTCTTGAAGTTGGTAGGGGTCATACATTGTCTTGTGGGATTATTCTCCAGGTACTATTCCGAAAGAGATTGGAAATCTTCATAATTTGCAGGAATTGTGGTTGGATTCCAACGAACTTAGCGGATCAATCCCAAGAGAAGTGGGGAACATGACAGCTCTTTCTGACTTATGGCTCGACAAGTGGTATGATTTATTATTCACCTAGCCACAAGTTTAGCTCCTCAAGCTAGCTTACGAGTTAATTTCTTTTTCTCTTATTTCATTTTATCTTCTTTAATTATACTATGTTTAAAAAGAATGCAATACATCTATACTAATATAAAAAGAGCTTTGGACACAACACACAACATGTGGATTGTCTCTATTTTACACTTATTACATGTTTTATTTTAAAGTTATTTTACATATTATATATTTATAAAAATATATCAATTCATCAGATATTATACTAAAACTATGTGATATATATCTATAGTTGTTGATGAGTATTTAGTAGAAGTAATAAACTAATAGACTTTCTAAAAAAAATTATTGTATGACTAAATAGACCAAATTGTTAATTGAAAAATTAAATATAATAAATATTATATTTATATTTTTTATTTTATCGAATAAAATAACATTAATTATGCGTACAATGTACGCTCTTTCTCCTAGTTCCTTATAATTGTTTTTTTTTTTTTTTTTTAAATATAGTTCCTTATAATTGTTAAGTAAGATGTTAAACCTTATGTAAACCAAATGTTTTGTGCATTTTTAGATATAAAGAAATTTGATTCATGTCCTTCTGTCTTTCAAGTAATAAATTTGAAGGTCTCGTACTAACTTTCAGGTCAAATACCATCTACCATTGGGAATATTCTATCATTGATTGTTCTACAACTCTCTTCCAACAAATTAATCGGTGAGCTTCCATCCTCCATCTGTAACTTGACATCTCTTTGGTTACTTCTTCTCTCGGATAACACTTTGGAAGGAACAATTCCACAATGCTTTGGAAACTTGAGCTCTCTGGTCTTCTTTCATTTAAATAAAAATCAGTTTCGTGGTCTCATTCCAGCAACATTTAGCGAGGTGTGTAATCTTTTGTCCATCAATTTGAATGGTAATAAATTTCAAGGACCATTACCTAAATCCTTGATCAACTGCGGAAGTCTACGAGGCCTCGATGTTGGAAACAATAGAATACAAGACGAATTTCCCTCTTGGATGGATGGCCTCCCTTGGCTTCAAGTGTTGGTCTTGAGGTCTAACAAGTTTTATGGTAACATGTCACTTCCTTCACAAACCAATATTCCATTTCATAATTTGCAAGTTTTAGATATATCTCATAATAGATTTGTGGGTTCTTTGCCTCAAAGATATTTCAAGAATTTCAGAGCAATGATAGAGGTAAATGAAACAAACTTGTCAAATGGCGACGCCCTTCAGTTTTATGTGGAGATGAGGCTTACCTTGAAAGGGCTGGATCAATTATTAGAGAGATTGTTGTCAGACTTTACAACAATTGACTTATCCTCCAATAGGTTTTCTGGGAGCATTCCAGATTCCATAGGAAATCTTAAGATTCTCAAATACTTGAATTTGTCCCACAATAACCTCATTGGAAATATACCTTCATCTCTTGCAAATATGAGTGAACTTGAATCTCTGGACTTGTCAGTGAACAAGTTGGATGGAGAAATTCCAAGTGAATTGACAAGATTGACATTTCTTTCGACATTAAACCTTTCAATGAATAATCTTGTTGGAAAAATACCACAATCTACTCAATTTTCCACATTTGAGAATAACTCATATGAGGGAAATGTAGGATTGTGTGGATTTCCTTTGACAAGAAAATGCAATGTGGAGAATGGGCAGCGGCTGCAGCCAGAAGAAGAAGAAGAGTATGGATTTATAGATGGATTTGGATGGAGAAGTGTAGTGATGGGATATGGAAGTGGATTCATAGTTGGGATTGGAATTGGTTACATCATTATTAGAAATGGAAGGCCAAGATGGTTAGTGGAATTCTTTTTCGGCATTGGATATAATAATAATAATAATAAGAAGAAGAGACGCAGCAGAGCTACACCAACACCAACACGCAGGAGAACTTAATTGAAGGATTGTGCTCGAATTGTGTTTTCTTTTTCTTAATTATCTCCTTTTTTAATGGCTACTTTAGTGTGTTTGTGCTCGATTTCAACTTTAGAGTTTAAGAAATATTGTTGTTTGTTCGTGTTGTTATGTCTTGAATCTCTCGCTTCGAACTACGGGGCTCTCGCTGAGATCTATAAATACTATAAATACTTGAGATCTGTAATCTGTAACCCTAGCCGCATAATAAAATTTGTCATCCTCTCTGTCCGTGGATATAGCCATATTGGTGAACCACGTAAATATGTGTCTTCTTTACATTTTCTGTTTGATTGTGCTCTTTAAATCCTATTCTGTCACAACAGTTTGAATATGTTATGTTTTAATTTCATCTCGTGTAGGTAATTGTTTTTAGATATATTAAAACAGTTTTGTGATTTTTTAGGTAGTTTTAAAGTTTTAGATTAATGTCATCACGTGAATTGGTAGCTTTAAAACAGTTCTAGTTGGAACAGATTCTGTTAAGCCTATGCACTGTTAAGCCTCAAAACATTACCTCAAAACATTTATCGGATTCTGTTAAGCCTATAAATCGTTGGTTTGTATTTGTTGCTTAATTTATAAATAATGTTTTATACATTTTTTCTTTTGGCTCTTGTTTTTTTAATTAATTTAATCAATTACAAAATATCTTACTTCTTATGTCGAGAGCATATTGCAGGAGTCTCTTGTTTAATTAAGTAATCAAATAGTAATACAATAATAATTACTCAAAACAGAAAACACATCTTAAACAGAAGGGTTGCGATATCATGTGGCATCTAATGTCCGTATTCGTATTCAAACCTTGTGACCTATTAAAGACGGAGTTAATATATTAAGTTAATAGTTTTTTAATGTCATACTCTTTTTCTTAGAGAGTTACTAATAGTCAAAATTTATTTTAGCTTGCAATATGAATGGCATCAGCTAGGCTTCTTGTTTGTGCACAAAATTACAATTAGCACTCTGCATTTTCAGTATGGGGAGAGTTTCCCCATTTTTCCTACTCATATTGTTTTCTTGTCTTAGCCTCATCAAATCAAAAGTGATGAATATTCACTTCTTGCCTTCAAATCCCTCATCACTTAATTTAGATCCTCACAAACTATACCTATTATAAAAGAGCCTTATTTTATAAAATTTTGATTTGCCTACTGTATCCGTCATATATACTTAATATAAAGTTAATTATGTAATTTAATATATTATACATATAATAAATCTAAAAATAACATTCAACATAATTATTCTTATATTCCAAAATAATAATTATAATAATAAATTTGTAAAATAATAAATTTGAATTTAAATCTATATAATATATGAATTTAGAATGCTAAGTTGATGAGTTCATCAATTTTTTCATCAATACATATTAAATCATTAATTAGTCATGTAACGTTATTGAAGAAAAATAACTAACTAATTAAATAAGAATATGAAACAATAATTTGACTGCAATTTTAATTACTTGATTCTTCTAGTTGAGTTTGAGCTAATTTATGGGATGTAAATCATTGATAAATAAAGCTGTATAATGAAAATTGATTCATAATTTAATTTAAGGAAATAAATAATTTGTTATTAAGGAAAGATATAAGATTGAAATTTGAATTGTACATTCCTTAATTATCTCAAAGGATGATTACGTAAATTAATTCCATAATTTATGGAAATTTATAGAATGACAAAAATATCCAATTATGTGGGCACATATTATGTGAATTGAGCATTTCCCTAATAAAATTGCTAAAAGTAATTATAAACACGTGGATGGAGAATAGCAATACCTCAAAGTTAATATAGCAAAATAGAGGGCGTGACACCTTTCTGACCCTTTTATTCAAACCCAGACCAATACCTGAAATTTAATAGCAAAACAGAGGGTGTGAGCACATAAATATTCAAAGAGTAATCATGCACTCTTGTGATATATGTGGAAGTTGTTGTAGCAACCCACAATGAACCTACACACACCCACACACATTGGAGCAACACATCCCTCGTTTTTATTTCTTGTGAAACTATTTGACCAAAACAGAATATTTTATAGCATCAAATTTGAATTAAGGGGAGTGTTTACTTTGTATCCTCAATTATCGAGTTTAAAATTATTTCAGGCCATTATCTTAGGGCGATTTGCAAAAATAGGCCACTATTTTTCGGACTTGCAAAAATAAGCTAATTATTTTAGTTTTTGGTATTTTTAGGTCACATGTGTACCCAATCAGGCTATTTTGGGCCACATTTTGACCCAAAAAAGTGGCCTATAAATGCTGAATTGAGCTCAAATGTGGCCTAAAAATGCCAAAAACTAAAATAATTGGCCTATTTTTGCAAGTCCGTAAAATAATGGCCTATTTTTGCAAATCGCCCTAAGATAATGGTCTGAAATAATTTTAAACTCAGATTTATCTAATCCCACACTTTCAATGGGATAAGAATATGCAAAACTAGTTTAAATGATAAAATTAATCAAGGGCCTTAGAATATCCCAAAATTTCAATCCATAAAAGTAAACAAGGGATCAACCTTATTATTTTTTATCTATTATGGGCCCCATTTCAAAGTAATCGCTCCCTAAGTCTATTATGAGCTAGTGTGATTTAAAATGAAATCTCATAGCTAATTTGAAATATATGTTAAGTAGGACATAAATTGATGAGTAATTGCAAGACTAACCTCGTAAACTTGATAGTAGTGGGTTTCTCGTCAAAAGAAGAAGAGGCAGTAACATCAAAAAGAGTAGGTTGAGTCGGTTGTAACTGCCTGACACAAGTCAAAGCTATTGGATTGCAATTCACTAATTCAATCGTTCCCCTCCCCGAACGAGACGACCAGTGAATCTCTTCTAGTTTGTAGCAATGTTTCATGCTTAGGCGGACAAGATAAGGGAAGCTTCCAGATGTTGGTTTCCATTGCACCAAATCACTGTCTTCAATTAGAAGAAACAAAAGTCTTAAAAAACTTCCCTCTTCCCACTTTGAACCCCGAAAGGCATAGGCTCGCAATTTGAGCACTTCAAGATTTGGCAAAGAGCCAATCACACTCATGTATTTCCAAGAAAGACCCATGCCACTCAAATGTAACTTTTGCAATGCATGTGGCAACATCATCAATGAACTACGAAACACATAATCGTAGTTAACCACAGGATTTATGATACTATATTTCAGTATCTCCAAACTTTTAAGTGTTGAAACACAACCAAAGCAACTTAAAAGGTCGTTATGATCATCATAAGGCGTTAGCTCGATCTGAACTCCTAATTTCCTTACAAAAGGAACTTTTTTGGAGAGCTCCAAGATATTACAAATGTCGGCATTTACACCTACAAGTGTTGAGAGTTTTTCCAAAGAAACAGAATGACATGGAGCTACAAGACTCTTCCCCAATATCTCAATATGCTCTAACTCTCGCATATCCCATATTTGTACGGGTACATATGATGGAGAACCACAAATGCTAATGTTGTTATGTGGATGAATAATCAAGACTCGAAGATTGAAAAGTTTGGATATGGTTGTAGGGAGTTCTCCGTTGCAAGTTAGAGCAAGGTACTTTAGTAGGACTAGTGTCAGAATTTCTGCTGGGAAAGTGTACAAACGTAGATTAAGAGCATCTAGTTTCCCAAGCAACTTGAAATCGTCACCTATTGGGATTGGATATTGGTGGTATGGACCAAAAAAAAGGAGAGAACGTGCAGAGGATGCACAGTTCAATCTCACCGAGTTGCAAAAGTCTTTGATGCTAAATAAAAGGTTATTTTCAAGACACAAGCAACGCTGACCTTTTACACCATCTTCTAAGACTTGAACAAGCTTTTTGATAACATGATAAAACTTGTTCTTCCGAGCTTCTCCTCTACACACGTGACGCCATGAAGAATGAAGGCGACAGGTTTTAAACGCAATGGCATAACTAATATTCCAAGTCCTTGAGTTGGATAAAGCAAGATTCCTAAGATTACAAAGCTCCTCCAAATATTCCGAGATAGATTCCTCCAAAGATTGTTCTGTCTCAATGCTATGAAACCAGCCCTCAGTATCCAACATATTCATGAACTTAGAAAAGGGGATGTCATAATCCGGAGGAAAGACTCCCATATACAGAAAAGGCATTTTGAGATATTGAATTAAGTAGTCGTAGCTTGGAAAAAGTACCTTCGATATCTCATTATATGCATCGGTGAAGACTGAATTTCGCAATTCTGCTACGTCCTCCCAATATTTTGGATCTATGTTATGGGCTTTTGATAGGATGCTAGCCACTGTGACTATCATGAGAGGAAGACCTTCACAGTTCTTGACAATTTTGTTAGCGGCTTTATCAAGTTGAAAAGGGCAACTCTTCTCACCAAACACCTTCTCGCATAGCAGCTCCTTACCTTCGTCCTCCTTCAAAAACCGCACTAACATTATAGAAAAAGGATTAATCATTGCAAGAATTACGTTTCGATCTCGAGTAGTAACCAAGATATGAAATGATCCATTATCAATGTTCCTAAAGCATCGTTTCAAGGAATCCAATATCTGTTCCTCCCACACATCATCGAGCACAATGAGACATTTCATTCCCTCCGATCTTTCTTTCAAGTAGGCACCTAATTCATCATCTCCTTGTGTGATTCCATACATTTGAGCTAGAATGTCTCGTGAAACATCATCGAATTGAGATTTTCTGCCCACAGTAACCCATATGCGATGCTCAAAATGGCTAATGATTTCAGGATCTTCAAAAACTGCCTCAGCCAGAGCTGTCTTCCCAACGCCTGCAGTTCCAACAAGTGCGGCGAAGAAACATTGCTTGGAAGTTGCCGTAAGACTCCATTTTAGATGTTGGAATTGATCCGATAATCCAATCATCTTGGACTTGGTCCCACTTCTTGTGGAAATAGATTCGACCTCGTCGTCATCTTCATCTTCAGGCATATTGTCTACTTCATAAATGTATTCCTCCTCCATTTCCTCGAGCCTCTCGATGAAGGAAGGAATATGATGTTGTAGGAATTGCAGATCAATGGTGAATCTGATTTTCTCACCGCCAACATCATCTTCATCTACTTGGTCTGCAGGAAACTGTGAAAGAATCTGTTGGTAGACAAGTGATTCCAATATATCCTCGAATTCCCAAATCAACTCTTTGATTCTTTCATCCAAAGCATTCACCTTCTTCCTGCTCCTGCTCTTGCTCGTGCTGTCCAATCTTTCAAGAATTTCTTGCAATGGATTCAACTCCTCGTAGGCGACTTGTATGATATTTGGAGAGGGATCAACGAGGCTAAAATGAGAAGAATGGAGAATATAATCAATTGTATTCCTCAGAGAATTCACTGCACCATAAGCCGTCATTCCTCTCTGGTTGCCTGTAAAAATTAGAATAAATTTTAAATCATAACTACTCAATTATAATATTCTTGAAAATAATGAAAATGGACATACTATGAAGAATTTAAGGTGGGATTTGGAGTGAGCAAGAAGAAGAGTAGATGAAAGCAGAACAACTTTTCTTCTCCTCTCTTAGATGGAATCTTAGCTTCTTGTCTTGATTTTCAATTGCAAGATATCATTTGACTCAATCTTGCAGCCATTGCCATTTACAGAGTTTGGTGGAAATTCCAATATATTTTTTGTATATGGTGATGAAATGGGAAATTCCAAAATTTAGCCCACATATTATTTTGTTTCTTTGCATGTGATTGGTTGGTGTATATTATTGTAGATTGGATTTGGATGAGAAAAGTCATATACAACTTAAGACATTCTGCTTCACTAGAAAATTCTAGGGGCAACTCGGATAAGCAGACTTCATTGACTGTATATTTTATTATGGTGTTTTTATATTTTTGAAGCACATAATAATAATAATAATAATAATAATAATAATAATAATAATATATAACTTTGAGTTCTTAATTATACAGTTTATAAACTGCTTAAAACACATTGCAATTAATTCAAATTTAAAAAGACCTAAATCTATCAGAGAACAAATTCGAACATTCTAATTGCAATAAGAAACAGTCATATATGACATTTACACACATTAATAACAATTAAAAACCCTCAAAAAAGAGGAAAGAAATAACTCAAGGGGAAAAATAGAGTTACCAGCTGTGACAAAACGGCGGTTGTGAGCGCAGCCGCAGAGCTGCTTCTTCTTCTTCTTTGGGCTGAGAAAAGGTTATGTTTGAGTTCGGGTTTCTGAATTATAGTAAAACTGCGTCGTTTTTTGAAAAAAACAATAAAACTACGTCGTCGTTTTCTGTAAGCACAACATCCACGACTTTTTAAACAATAAAATTGCGTCGTTCTCGCTTAACACAATCTCAGGATAAAAGTTCTTATTTAATTCAATCAATTCAGTAAAAAAATTTAAATATTCAATATTTCTTGTATAAATTAATCTGATTTGTAACATAATTATAGTACTCCCTCCGTCCCGCGAGTCTTGACACGTTTGGGTTCGGCACGGGAATTAAGGAGTTGTAGATTAGTGTTTTAAGTGTGTAATTAATAAAGTATAAAATTGATAAAGTAGGAGAGAGAAGGTAATAAAAGTGATAAAGTAGGAGAGAGAATATAATAAAGGTGATAAAGTAGGAGAGAAAAGGTAATAATTATTGCCAAAAAAGGAAACGTGTCAAGATTCGTGGGACGGCCCAAAAAGGAAAACGTGTCAAGACTCGTGGGACGGAGGGAGTATGTACCTTTGTTTTTCTTCTTCATGGGCCGCTGATGTGGGCCTCGCTCTCTTTTTAATTTTTCGGACTTCGGCCTGCTTTGTTGCAGCCTAGATTGCACGGGTGCGGGGGGCGGGTGCGGGAGCGATATGATTCGGGTGCGGGGATACGGATTTTCAAAAATTATAGGGTGCGATTCGTGAAGGATACGTCTATTATATTTATATATTTTATTACATATAACCAATCAAATATATATATATATATATATATATTATATATAAAACCAATCAAATTTATAAGGTGCGATTCGAGAATTTAGAAGAGTTAAATTAGAGAGTATAATGTATTAGTTCAAATATTTAATACTCCCTCCGTCCACAATTTAAAGCCCCACTTTGATGTGGGCACGGAGATTAAGAAAGCTGAAAATGGTGATGTGGATGAAATAAAAGGGTAGTTGACTAAAGTGATAAAGTAGTTGACTAAAGTGTTAAAGGTGTTGTGTGGTGGGTCCACTAGTGATAAAGTGTAATAAAGTGTAATAAATATAGAATATAAAAATAATAAAGGTGTTGTAAGGTGGGTCCATTAGTGGCAAATGGTAGTAATTTTAAATAAAGAGGGAGGGTAAAAAGGTACAAAAAGCACAATAGGGCTTTAATTTGTGGACAAAAATTTAAGAGTAAGTAGGGCTTTAAATTGTGGACGGAGGGAGTACTACATTTAAGTAAAAATATATAAATTGAGCCCAACAAAATAAAAGTATGACCCATGAAATTAAAAGCCCATGAGATTTAATTATCCACCAATAAATTGGCCCAACTAAAAGTCAAACCCATTTTCATCACAACTCTCTCTCCTTCCTCACAACCCACCGCCCTCTCTCTCTCTCTCATCTCTCTATCGCTCATTCAGTTTCTCTCTCTCTCGAAACACCACGCCGCCGCCCTCCTTCCTGCGTGAATCCCCGGCAGTCGCGCCTCCCTCACGGCCCCTCCACCTTTGCCACCGCCACCGATCTGTCCTCCCTCTCTCTCTCCCACGCGTTTTTGACAGCAGACAGCCAAGGAGGGCCGCCGCTGCTACTGTTCCTTTCTCAGCTGCCTCACCGGCGCCTGCCCTTCGGCCCCGCCGCCCTGCTCAGCCGTCTCGGATCATGCCGCCTCGCCTCCTGCCAGCCAACAGCCGTCCGTTGAGAGTGAGAATCTCGATTCGCGTCCAATTTTTTTTTTTTGATTTTTGGGGGGATTCGCCAGGTGGCGAATCCCGTGCGAATCCCACGCGAATCGCGCCCGCACCCGCCCCCCGCACGAATCGGATACTGCAATGTGTTTGTTTTTGGCGAATCCGTGCATCCCAGTTGCAGCTCTTTTTTATTTAGGAGATTAAATTGTTAATTGAATTTTGTAAACAAATTAAAAATGCATTTAAGAAGCTTGACTGGCGTGGACCACACCACTTTTCCCTCAAAAGTAAATTTCTTAATACAATTTCTATTCAAGCTTGACTGGCGTGGACCACACCACTTTTCCCTCAAAAGTAAATTTCTTAATACAATTTCTATTCATTCTTGCTCATGTATTCAATAATATTTGTATGCTTTATTTGATGAATGCTATTGTACCCCCAAATTGTGGGCCGAGTAGGGGCAGGCCTCATTAAAAACCTCGCGACAAAGCGAGGAAAAGAGTGCCCTAAGTTTGTTCACCAACACACTACCAACTAAGCAGACAACACGTGGAAAAACACTCACAAATGCAACAGAAATGCAAACTCAACATGAATAAATGAATGAAAAAAGTTTTGAGAGATGAAGAAATGAATGTGGAAGTGAGGCTACTCAATACTGTGGGTTGATCCGCACTACCTTTGCGGCTACGAATTTAATAATGATCCGACGAGATTTCACCTGATGATTTTAATAAATTTTTAGTAAGGAAAACGGGTCAAGTCTTGAAAATAATGATTTGAAATTACACATCATGACCGAGCGAAATTAACATGTATAAAAAAAATAAAAAAATTGATCGGGCAACGACACAAATTTTAAGGAAAAATTGTAAAGTGTATTGATAATAGAGAAAAAATGTTATAATTATTATTTTAAGTTGTGAAAATGTGTTATAATTAATATTGAGAATGATTACATAAAAATTGACAGAAAGTTTGGGGAAATAAGCAAATATTGCATTGTATTAATATTGTATGGACCATCATCAATTTATCCGAACTAAAAATAACCTAAAACAAAGAGAATACCTGATTGTGTGTTCTCTTATGATGGAACACAAAAATTTAGGTACAATCTGGTGTACCGTACAATCGGGTTGACCTGTACCGATAATAATTGTTATTCATATGATTCGGGTCAGAATACGGATTCGAATCAGGGTGCGGGTTAGGATCAAAGTGTGAGTATAACCCGATTGTATCCAAGACCATCTCTCGATGGAAAATGATGTAATATATATATTTCCCTCCCTTTTCCACTCTTTTTATACGTTTTCTTTGTTGGAAAATTTTTTCCTCGAGCTGGAGGAAAAATTTTCACAGGTAGTTCATTTTCCCATCTTTTCACTCAATCTATGATAATACTATCACAAGTTATAGGTGTGATAATATTTTTTTTATATTTTTTTTGAACAAATTTTTTTATGTTATATACTTTTAAGATCTTTCAATTTTATTATAAAAACTTATACAATTTAACTCATCTCTCTATATTTCTCCTTCTCTCAATTTCTTTTCTCTCTCTCTTCATAATATTTTGCCACCAAATTAGAGACATGAGACAAAAAAAAAGTGAGAACCACTAAAATATGATAAAATTTTCCTATATTTTCTTTTCTCTTATTTTTTACCGATAAATTTATTACCAAAAGAATGAAGCTTAAAATGAAGAAACACCATAAAAGAAACAATGCAGGCCGAAATCTGAATAATAAAAGAAAGAGAAGCAAGGCCTAGAAAAGGCCCATCACTGAGGGCCCAGCAATGTAGCCCAACATTACCAATACGAAGGCCCAACACAATTCCGACCAACACCCTGCAAATCCCAATCTACTGACTGATTTTGGTAAGAAGAATTTAGGGGAAATTGTCAGCAGCACATGAGATATTTATAAGATATTTTGAGAGTTTATAATTTGTCAAAATATTTGAATAATTGAGCTTGTTACAAACTAGAGAAAGAATTGTGAGCTAGGGAGAGAATCTTAGCTAGAGAAAGAAAATTGACAAAAAAAAAATGTATTGGAAGGAGGATATATGATAGAAATAAACAAATTATATTAGATTGTTTTTGTAAAATGATTGTTGTTGTAAAAACGATTATAAAAGAATAAATTAAGGTTTATCTGAACTTATTTATATAAATCGTTGGAGCTTATATTTACAATTTATAAGTTGTCACGAGTTTATTTTGTCAAACAACTTACAAGGTGTTTTAAAGACTTTATAAACTCAATTCATGAACTTCAAGTTTGCTTGCTTCTTGTGATTGTAAGTGTTTTAAACAACTTACAAGGTGTAATTTAATATAGTATTATACATATAATATATCTATAAATATATTGTGGTTTATCTTTTATATTAAAATAGTTATTTAAGTAGTAGTATCTATTAGGACTCTTCATCATATAAGTTACTATTTTTTATTATATAATTTTAATAATTTATAATTAAAATACAAAGGATTATATGTAATACTTTTTTTAGAAGTTTAATTTTGCTAGAATATTTGAAATTAAAATTAATTATGTAAAGATGAAACCTATAAAATAAATATGACGACAAAATTAGGTGATGTTTAATAAATTAAAATTAATTTTTTAATACTAAATTTAATTTTTTTTGTTTTAATTTTATGAGTTCTATAACATTATACTTTTAAAAAATTAACCAATAATTGGTTCAAAAGAAAAAATACATTAAAATAATAAATATTGCTATAAAATGAAATAAAATATAAATTTACACTCATAAAAATTTATTCATTAAAATAATTCATTTTTACGTGCGAACGCACGCCATCTCTGCTAGTTTAACTAAGGGTCTACAAGGAGCAAAATCGGGGCTATTCAATAGAATTACCCTTATATGTCTTGTGTTGTCTTGAAAAACTCTACACGCGTGTTTATATGCTTTCCACTGTGTGTGTCTCTCCCCTTTGAGAATTGAGATGGGGGAGGCTGCAGTGAGTTTCTTGCTGGAGCAACTGAAGGGGGTGGTGACAGAGTACAAAGAGCACATCTCCGGAGCAGAAAGTGATTTCGACGAGCTGAAGAACGAGCTTGGTATGCTCAAGGCTTTCCTCAAGGACGCGGCCATGGCGACGAAGCAGGAGCAACTATTCAAAGAAATGCAGAAGCAGATAATAGAGGTCATCTACGAGGTCGAAGACACCATTGATACTTGCCTGTCCAAGGCTATCGAGGCCAAGGCCAAGTCCAAGAGGCATTGTCTTTCCAAATCAACGAAAAGTATCAGCCTCTTCAGAGAGGTCAATTCCATTAGAGAAGAAAAAGTGTTACCGATGTTCAAGAGAGCCAAGACCATGTTTTCTATGATGCAGATCGGCGATGGATCCGGAGCCGTCGATGATCAACGGACTAAATTGAAAAGGGTACGCCTTCTCAGCCGTTTCTATCTCACATTTTCTTTCGTATTTCAAATTTATTTGACGAAATATTAGATGGCAAAAACTGAATATAAAAGTTAAAAAATTGCTTAAGAATGTTCAAGATCGAGACAAAATGGTGGGGAACTTTGGTGAGGGTGGAGGCAGCGCGGGGGAAGGAGACGACTTAGAGTAGGAGAAGAGTGAGAGAGAGAGGCAGATTAAGTGGGCGACGGTGGCGGAGGGAGACGACTAAAAGTAGGCGACAGAGGCGGCGCAGAACATTGAACGGCGGTGGACGGATCTGGAGAAATCTCCATTTTCTTTTCTCTATCTTCAGTACACAGAGGGTGGAGGAGTAAGGTGAAGGTGAAAGGGAAAGATGGGGAGTCGAGGCGGGCGGGAGAAAGAGACAGTGGGTTGGGAAAATCTGAGGGAGATGGAGCAGAAACATAGAGGCTGTGGGTAGGGAAGAGAGAGAGAGAGAAATAATGGAGTAATTAAAATTTTTAATTAAGCTCTAATTATGGCCTAAATGGGAAAAAGATCATATTACGGGACCACTAGAAAAGAATACAGACCATAAATAATGGGACGGATGAAGTAACATTTTTTCCCACCGTCAATACATTTAACAACTTTTTAAAAAAACTCGTGTTTTGTTATTTCTTTTTACAGTGATAGATATATTATTTTTTCCTTCATTTGTCGTGCTTAAATATCCGCTCGTTGCATGGTAACATATCCAAGGTTTTTCTAGCACATCCTATATCTATATATATTGTTGAAAACTCAAATGAGGCTGTTGTTTTTTAGTATTGTTTATTGAGTTTTCTCGAGTTTTCTCATAAGCATTCTGCGCGTTTGTGAAAGACATGTTCTCTCTTATGTTGTTTAATAGTTGAGTTGTAAATTTTTTATATATGTGTACAATTTGGACCCTCAAAATTGTTTTTGAGTGATGGTAATAATCTATTACTATAATTAATCTAATTAAGCAAAATTAGATGAAGAAAATATACATATTATATTTTTCTAGTTACAGGGCAAAAATGTTATTTCCTCCTATATATAATCATCTTATATAGCCCCACACTAATCCAATAAAATATTTTTGAGGTGGTTTCTTGTACACCCAGGTGTACTGTACGCCTGGATGTAAATGATACTAACACTATCTTAAAATGACACTAACATTATTTTGTTTTATAAATGACACTATCATGTTATATAAATAACACTATCTCAAATTGACACTAATACTATATATATTAAAATGACACTAATACTAAATAACACTATCATGTGATCAAAATGACATTGTACACCTAGGTGTACCGTACACCTGGGTGTACAGGAGATTTTGTGAATGTTTTTATCATGAAGCTAATGTTATTGTGGCTATATCCACAATTATTATATATATATGTTATATATATAGAATACAGAGTTCACTATATGTTATTCGTACTTCAAATTTGAAGAGGAGTGATTAGGAAAGTCTCCTTCTTCTTTTGTGTCAATACCTTTAAATAACCATTTTACTTAATAAAAAAAAATTAATAGTAGTCACAAGAATAACAAAATATATATTACTTATATGAAAGAGACAATTTTACCTTTTTAATTCAATTTTATTCTCTTATCATTTTCGGATTTTTTTATATAAAATTGCAAAAAGTAATTTAAATATAATATTTTTGGCACTATGTATTTACGAAACCTATAGCAAAACATTACTTAATTAAATAAAAATATCATATTTTAATCCTCTTCGTCTTTTATTCCGTTTGTTTCTTTAGTTTTTTGGTTTGTTCTCTATCCTCCTCTTCTTCTTCGATTTCTTTTTCTTCTTGTGCAACAATGTAATAGTTCTGCTTATTCCATTCTCAAGTTTTCGAACTTCATGTATTTAGGATTAGAAATTTTATACAATCAAAATTAAATCTTTTAAATGTAACTTTTATACTGTAGTGATTTAATGTTTCTTTTCTGTACAAGGTATTGTAATCTAACCTTCTCGAGGAATAAATTTATATTGTTACATGTGAACATTAATTATACATAACAATTTATTTGAATATTAATTAAGCAATTTATTTGATATGCCTGATTATAAATAAATGGCATTATTTAGAAAATTAAATCTTCAAAGATGCATAAGGAGGTGAAATTTGAGATAGTTATTATAGATAGTGGATATTAAAAGGTGATCGCCAACTTAAATTTAATAAATTGTGGCCAATATAAAAATGGACAAAGTTGTAGCCATATTATATTGGTATAGATGAAATAATCAGCACCAATCATTCCAATTAGTAGCACCAGTCATTGGTACACATGGTAAAAATGGAGACTATTTGTATCAGTTATGGCACACAGCGATCTAGTATGACATGTACAAATAGGTGTACTTTGATGTTGCATATATGCTACGACTAATACAAATTTATAATAAGTATACCATATATTTATATTCGATAGACTTGTACCAGTTCGTACCAGGTTTACTTTGATCTTGCGCGCCATGATTGATACGAATTTGTACGAAGTATACCATGTATTTATATTCGATAGTCAGTTTTACGAAATTAAAGTAAGGTCAATTAAGATTATTCGCAATTGTCAAAGTGGGCCAAAAATTATTGAAATTAAGTTGGCGGACCTAATGGTTAAAATAAGACCGTAATTTTCAGAATTTTCAGAAAAAATACTATATGTTACGGAATTTGCAAATGGGGACTATACTTTTTCTTTTTAACATTTACACTCCTGTTTTGGACCCAAAATCAATTATTCGGGCTTTTGGTGCCACCTAGAGGCCGTTGCTGATGTGGCCGTGCCATGTCAATTTTTTGGCAATTTTCGACATAGGAGTGTAAATATAAAAAATTGAAGTTATAGTCCTTATTTTCAAATTCAATAATGTATAGTCCTCTTTCTAAAAACACTGAAAATTACGGTTCTCTTTTACAATTAACAATTATATTTATTTTATCTTAATTAATTTAATATCCTAAAGGAAAGCTACATATATGAGTTCATTATAATATTGAAAGACGTTTAATACAAAGTGAAGATGGCCTGCGATTATTAAATAAAAAGAGATGATAACTAAAAAAAAAACCAGTTAAAAATGTACAAACTTTGTAAAATAACACAAAATGTAAAAGTTAATTTCATAGTTTTAACCTATCAAATTTTCAGAATTTATTTTGTAAAAATAAAAAATACTCTCTCCATCCACAATATCGTTTTAACTTTGACATTTTGGTCCGTCCACAATATTATTTCTACTTTCATTTATAGCAGTATGATCCACAAACTCCACTTACAATAATAGTGGGAGCCAAACTTCACTCATAACAATACTCACTACTATCAACTGCTATTCACCACTTTCTTAAAACTCATGCAATTCATAAAGTGGACGATATCATGGACGGAGATAGTATATATTTATAAAAGGGCATTTTTTTATAGTAGTGACTATTATTATTATATTTTTATTTATGTGGTTAGAATTAATCTTTGCTTAAGCAAAATGATTATTTTAATATTTGTCTCAAGTCCTTTTAAATTCATTTTATAGATTATCTTGTAGATTGTTAATAGCTACTAAATTTTCATTGTAAATGCAATATAGGCCTATGTGTAAAGTTAACAAAAATATAATTAATATTGTAGTATCTACACTTATCTTCACACTTGCATTGATTGTACTTAAAAATATACTATATTGTAGTATTTACACTTATCTTCACATGATTTGCATTGGTTGTACTTTAACTCTTGACTGAGTCTCATATTCAGATATAGCTCAAGGCTTTTTCCAATATTCAAAGGAATCATTAAGCTAAATAAAGTTCGTGAAATTAATATTTACTTAAATTTAATTACTTCATCTAATCCAGCAAAATCTTAGCAAAGTTAACCATATGAATTATACATTTTCATATATCTTAAACTTGGTGGTCAGTAGATTGGATGTCATGTCTATAACTGATTGAGTCAATCGGGTCTATGTTCTAACTTCATAAAAAATAGTGAAAATTCTTTGATAATTAATATAAAACCATACAATTAGCTTGTTTCCAACATAAACTAAAAAAAAAAAAAACCTATAACACAAATAATATCGATTTAATTGACAAAAAAAAAATCTAAGAGATTTTTAAATACAAATCTAACTCATTCTACATTCTTAAAAGAAATTAATATTACAAGAGGTTATAACATCTATAATCTATAGTATATAAATTAAAAGATGATATCAAAACAATAACAAAATATTAATTATTCAAGATCCAATTAATTATATTTCTCATTTTATGGTTTTGCACCTCAACTTTAAAATCTGCCTATAAATACCTGAACTTTGTAGTCTTTCTAATTTTCCACCCAACGAATTTTTAACCCCAAGTCGTTGCTAACATGGCACCTGAATTGACATCCCAAATCTATAATTACATGTTCTAAATCCGACATTGACAACAAACTTATCTGCTTCGTTATGAATTTCAAACTTCCTTCTCAATCTGGCTGTCATGCATCTCATTAACGATTTGGAGGTAAAAATTCGTCAGGTGCAAAATTAGAAAGAATACAAAGTTTGGATATTTATAGGCATATTTTAAAGTTGAGGTGCAAAACCAGAAAATACAAAAAGTTTGGGTATTTAGAGGCTAATACCCCTTATATTTATTACTTGATCATAGTTTGGCATGATGTTCTAATGATAATTAGTATAGTTTTGATACTTCGATTCAATAAACAAAATTTATAATCAAAATCGAAGAATTTTAATATATTAATTGTTCCAATGGTAATTACTAATTAACATCTTTAATTTGTCAAAATTGGAGAAATGATGCATAAAGTTGTGTGTTATATTATTCATTCACAATAAAGTGCACATTCTAAAAATGTGTTATCCTATATATATATAATTCATCACATCCTTAAGTAATTACATTGATTCAAATCTTTATTCGAAGGGTTAAATTATTTTTTATTTTAATATATATTAATGTGATCATATTCAAAACTTTTAATATATACTAATATATAAATTTAAAATAATATTTGTAGTAATGATATATAGAATTTTAGTAGGATTAAAAATAGAACTTAAACCCTCTCAAAAAAAAAAGAAAAAAAAATTAAGCTAACACTCTAGAAAATTAGTATAAAATAACTTAAAAGTGCATCAATATATACTTATTTGGTGTGTTATAAAAACTTTAAGTCGAAATTGCAAATTAATTAGATGAATAGTTTTTAATGAAATAACCTTTATATTGATGACGTCAACAAAATGTGCTTCTTTTCTATTTAAACATCCAATAAATTGTTTTATTTGCAATACATATTTATTGTTTCATAAAGAATAGTAAGTAGAGGTCTGATATACTTGAGTCAAAATCTTGGTCAGCGAAAGTAATAAAAGGACATCTTGCATAGTTTCATTAGAAAAAATGATTTTAGCTTTAAATAAAAGGACATCTTGCATAGTTTCATTATGCAATTAACTTGACTTCTAAATCTATACTAATAGAAAAAGAGCCTAAGCATTCTATGGGACAACTTGTGGATTGCCTATTTTACCCCTATTATTTATTTTGTATTATATATTTATAAAATAAATCTATTTGATATATATTTATTTGCCACCCAAATCTATAAATAATATTTTATATTATAAAACCAAATATATACATAAAACCGTTGTCAAATTAATTAGATCAAAAATTTCTTCTCTACTTAGGTCCAATATTGCTGTTTCCCTCATCTAATCTAATTATAATTTCTAAATAAATCCCTAATATAATTGGTAACTATACATCACAATTCATTTTTCCCTAAAAGAAGTTCATCAATTAAACCAACGATCAAGGGGATTCCAAAATCTTATCGCATTAGAATTCTATTTAATTTATTACATATTTTATTTTAAGGTTATTTTACAGTATTATATATTTATAAGAATATATTATTCTTTAGATATTACACTAAATCTATGTGATATATATCCTATAAATAAATATATTCATCCAATAAATTATCTAATAAAAGTGATAAATTAATAAATTTTCTAAAATAATAGGTTATTAAATAAAATAACATTAATTACACGTACAACATACGTTCTTTCTAGTAGTAGTCTCCAAAATTGACTCATTTTGCAGTGGGACTTGACTTAGAAAAAATGATTTTAGCATATTGGAGTCTCTTGTTTAGTTAAGTAATCAAACATTACTTCTTAACAAAAAAGTAATTAAATAGTTGCTTTAGTAATTAAATAGTAATACAATAATTAGTCAAACAGAAAACACATTTTATCACTTGACATTTCATCAAACAGTTGGAGGCTTGGAGCATGACAAGGGACGGCCGAATGGAAATTGGGAAATGGAAAGGGACGACCGTCTGGAAATTAATTAAATACGTCAAACACTGCAGTGATTCTTACTCTAACAATAATTTATTAAATTGATTTAGTTTCATTATTCAATTGACTTGACTTCTAAACATAGTCTGTCGCTTTTGCCTCCAAAAATGACTCATTCTGTAGTGGGGTCTGACTTGGAAAAGATGATTTTAGCTTTGAATAAAAGGGCATCTGCTTAGGCTTCTTGTTTGCGCACATAATTACAGTTAATTAGCACTCTGCATTTACAAAATTTAGAGTTTGTAAAGTGTTGCACTACATAGCTAGGTGTTTTTGTTTTTTAATTCAAGGTTGATTTTTATTTTTTCCACATTAAAACAAATTGATTGGTTTTTATTAACTTTTTTCAAAGAAATCACATAAATGATGTCGCAGTATAAATGCCACGCGTTAATCTAATTACCGATTGGATTTTTTGGCACCCGAAAATATTCTGTCACATGTCAACTTCTAGTAAAATATTATTTTACAATATTATTATAATACAATCTTTGGGATTATTTGATGAGGTGTTTGTTAAAGGTATGCCAAATAAAATGAAAAGTAATGTCGTCTCAAACTAAGCAAGAAAATCTATTCTTTTTAATGCTATGTTTGATTTTGCATAGAAAATTAATTCTAGTATATCTCTGTATCTCTATAATCGAATGTGGTAAAGACAAAGAATAATAGGAATGAATTGATTTACCAAATTGCGAATTACATTTGAAGCTTACATTCTGGTGGTAAAATCATGACATGCACAGACTAGTCAAAAAATTGAAGTTAGAATTGATTATTAGATAAGCTTCCCTCATTGCCCATTAAAATGAGATAAATGGTCTTTGTCTCCAATCAATTTTAACTAATTAATTAATTGGAGTGTGAAATTGAAGAAAATTATTTACAAGTGAAGCCAATTGCAGAATGAAATCAATTCTAACTTCTTTGATCCCATTAATGGAAAATGAAATCAATTCTAACTTCTTTGATCAGTCTGTTGCGCAGACTTTTTTTTTGAGCAGAAAAAGGTATTCAACTTTCATTGAAAAACCGGTACCATCAGTACCAAAGAAGAACAAAGGAAAGAAAAACTACAGAAAAAGAAAAAACAGAAATAAACCCAGCTCAAGCACCCGACCATCTCACTACTCTCCTGTTCTTGCTGCTCCAAACCAGCTCCTAAAATCCTCAGGTGATTTCTGAACATTAAAAATCGTCATCCAGCTCCATAGTCTCGACTTAAGCTCCGCTTCAACTTTAAAACAATTCCACTCGCCTTGCTGGAATTTGCATTCATTTCTCATCTTCCAAATACTCCATATCACACCAGCCCACACACCAAGCAAAAAACGTTTTTCTTTCCTACAACCGAGATTGATGAAGGCATTAAAATGATCTTTTACCTTACACTGCAAAGCCGTTTTCTTGCCAAGCCACGCGACCAATCCGCTCCACAGTTGATAAGTTTTTTCACAACTAAAGAACAGGTGATCGATCGTCTCCGTCGTCGTCTTGCAGAGAACACACAAGGCCTCCTGATGTTGAATGACCACCTTTCTTTTCAAAAGATTATCACACGTTGCCAATTTACCTCTGAGCACTTTCCACGCCGTTGTAATTACTTTTGGTGGAGCCGGGGCTTTCCAAATGGAAGAAAACTCCGTCTCAAATCCCCTGTTGGGGCTGTGACTTCCGTCTGTGCTGATTGCCCTATAGGCAGATTTGACCGAGAAGATATCGTCTTTTGAGGCTTTCCATCTCCATTTGTCTGCTTTCCCTTCTTCAATTCGGATTTGGCTTATCATGTTCTCAAGACACTGTACCTGCTCTTTCTCTCTGTCCCTAAGTTCCCTGCTCCAAAAGAAATTCCACACCCAATTTCCTTCCCTCCACTCCCCCATACTCGAAATCGATCCGTTCTGGTTGGTACTAAGGCGCCAAAGTCTTGGAAAAATCTCTGACAGAGTCCTCTCTCCTATCCAACAGTGGTGCCAGAAAAGAACGCAGACTAGTCAAAACGGAAGCTTCTTCCATTTTGCATTAGTGGGGCCTTAAAAATGTGGCTATTTTTTTATTTAGTTTCATTATGCAATTGGGTTGACTTGTAAATCGTCTTTGCCGCTTTTGCCTCCAAAATTCTACCTTCACCACAATTATTCACACTCCCATTTATAAACTCGGCGTTGCTTATAAGATAATGAAAAAATAAGTTGGGGGTAGAGGAACTTATTTTTTAAGAAGTTTATAAGCTCTCGGAGCTTATTTTTACAGCTTATAAGCTGGTTAGGAGCTTATTTTGCCAAACACTTTGAAGGAGGTTAGAAGCTTCTAAACAACTTATAAGGTATTTTGAAGAGCTTATAAGCTTAGTCAAACACCCTCTAAGTCTTGGAGTGTATTAATGTGTTCGGTACAACATTAAATCATGGCATTAACTTTTCCCATTTGCCACAACTACCTTATAGTGACTTAATTCATTTCCCTAATTTCGAATATCATTTGAAACTTTCAGACAAAATAACTGTTGCTCGAAATTATAATAGAAGCTTCTTTCATTTTCCATTAATGGGACCAAAAAAATGTGGCCATATAAATGGCATGAGCTAGGCTTCTTGTCTGCTCACACAACTACAATTAGCACTCTGCATTTGCGATATGGAGAGAGTTTCTTCCTATTTTCTCGTGCTTGCACTACTCTTACCAATCCATTATTTGATGGATTATAGCTCAGCCAAAAACGATATCAACACCGATCGTTCTTCACTTCTTGCCTTGAAATCTCAAATCACTTTAGATCCTCAAAATATATTGACCCAAAATTGGAGCACTGAAGCCAAGGGTCTTGTGGGAACCCTCCCACCAGAAATTGGGAATCTTTCTTTCCTTGTCTCTTTAAATGCGAGTGAGAACTCTTTTCATGGCCCCATTCCCCCATCTATCTTCAACATGTCATTTCTAGAAGTTTTGGAAGTAAGGAATAATAGTTTGTCTAGTAGTTTACCTCTTGATATGTGCAAACGCAATCTGCATAGACTCAAGAGGCTTCGTTTGTCTTACAACAAGATGTATGGGGAAATACCATCGAGTTTGGGGCAGTACTGTTCACAGCTTGAGTATCTTTCTTTGTCCAACAACAATTTCACTGGATTTGTGCCGAGAGAAATTGGGAACTTGACGAAGCTTCAAGAGTTGTACCTTGGTGTAAATAAGTTGACTGGTAAGTTCATTCCTATATTTATGAGGTCAAATCATGCATTTAATGCCATATTATTTAATTCTTTAATTTATGTGCTTTGCGTTTGAGGGTCAAATTTAAACATTATATCGGGTGATAAAGTAATATTTTCCCTATACGTTTCAATCTAGAATTAGCTAAACTAACTTTATATTGATCTTTGTCTTCCGTTGATTAGTGAAATAAATATCATTATACTTAAAATAGTATACAGCTCAATCTCCCAACCGATCGAATCGCGTATTTTATTTATTATTGTTATGATCGTTATACTTAACAATATGGAACTAGACTTTGATGACTTCATTATTCTGCAGGTACTATTCCGAAAGAGATTGGAAATCTTCATAATTTGCAGGAATTGTGGTTGCATTCCAACGAACTTAGCGGATCAATCCCGAGAGAAGTGGGGAACATGACAGCTTTGGTCAACTTAAGCCTCGGCAATAATAGTTTAAGTGGTATGATTTATTATTCACCTAGCCACAAGTTTAGCTCCTCAAGCTAGCTTACGAGTTAATTTCTTTTTCTCTTATTTCATTTTATCTTCGTTAATTATACTATGTTTAAAAAGAATGCAATACATCTATACTAATATAAAAAGAGTTTTGGACACAACACACAACGTGTGGATTGTCTCTATTTTACACTTATTACATGTTTTATTTTAAAGTTATTTTACATATTGTATATTTATAAAAATATATAAGGTTTTAATGAGGTTCGGCCCTTAGTCTGCTCCTTCTGTGCTTTCAAGGGTTTTTTTGGTTTTTTCTTTTCTTTTTTATAAAATCGTCATTTAATAATATTTATAAAAATATATTAATTCATCAGATATTATACTAAAACTATGTGATATATATCTATAGTTGTTGATAAGACTTATAAATAAATATATCTATCAAATAAATTATTCTCCTTAATTCACGTGCCCAAAAGTTTGAGCCACTTATAGTGGGACGGGGGGAGTATTTAGTAGAAGTAATAAACTAATAGATTTTCTAAAAAAATTATTGTATGACTAAATAGACCAAATTGTTAATTGAAAAATTAAATATAATAAATATTATATTTATATTTTTTATTCTATCAAATAAAATAATATTAATTATGCGTAGAACGTACGCTCTTTCTCCTAGTTCCTTATAATTGTTGTTTTTTTTTTTTTTAAATATAGTTCCTTATAATTGTTAAGTAAGATGTTAAACCTTATGTAAACCAAATGTTTTGTGCATTTTTAGATATAAAGAAATTTGATTCATGTCCTTCAGTCTTTCAAGTAATAAATTTGAAGGTCTCGTACTAACTTTCAGGTCAAATACCATCTACCATTGGGAATATTCGATCATTGAGTGTTCTACAACTCTCTTCCAACATATTAATCGGTGAGCTTCCATCCTCCATCTGTAACTTGACATCTCTTGATGCTCTTCTTCTCTCAAGTAACACTTTGGAAGGAACAATTCCACAATGCTTTGGAAACTTGAGCTCTCTGGTCATCTTTCATTTAAATAAAAATCAGTTTCGTGGTCTCATTCCAGCAACATTTAGCAAGGGGTGTAGTCTTGAATCCATCAATTTGAATGGTAACAAATTAAAAAGATTGGATTTTTTGGCACCCAAAAAATATTCTGTCACATGTCAACTTCTAGTAAAATATTATTTTACAATATTATTATAATACAATCTGTGTATTAATGAAAATATTATTTGATGAGGTGTTTGTTAAAGGTATGCCAAATAAAATGAAAACTAATGTCGTCTCAAACTAAGCAAGAAATCTTTTCTTTTTCATGCTATAATCGAATGTGGTAAAGACAAATTAAGAATAATAGGAATGAATTGATTTCCCAAATTGCGAATATTTACATTTGAAACTTACACTCTGGTGGTAAAATCATGACATGCACAGACCAGTCAAAAAAGTGAAGTTAGAATTGATTATTCACACTCCCATTTATTCACCACAATTATTCACACTCCCATTTATAAACTGGGTGTTGCTTATAAGATAATGGAAAAATAAATTGGGGTAGATGAACTTATTTTTTGAGGAGCTTATAAGCTGACCTAATGGTAAAAATAGGACCGTAACTTTCAGGATTTTTAGAAAAAGGACTATAAGTTACGGATTTTGAAAATAAGGACTATACTTTTTTTTTTAACATTTACACTCCTTTTTCGGGCCCAAAATTAATTGTTCGGGCTTTTGATGCCACGTAGAGCCCGTTGCTGACGTGGACTGCCATATTGTCAACTTTTTTGCAAAAAAAAAATTTGTTTCTTTTTTGTATTCCCGTTTTAACAATTAACAGTTATATTTTTTTTAGGAAAATTAACAATTATATTTGTTTTATCTTAATTAATTTAATATCCTAAAAGAAAGCTACATATATACGTTCATTATAATGTTAAAAGGCATGTATTATTTCTTTTTTACATTTATTTAGAAGAATAAATTATAAAAAAATATGCCATCAATTTTGAATAATACATGTCTTTTGACATTATAATGAACGTATATATGTAGCTTTCTTTTAGGATATTAAATTAATTAAGATAAAAAAAATATAATTGTTAATTTTCATAAAAAAAATATAACTGTTAATTGTTAAAACGAGAATACAAAAAAGAAACAAAAATTTTTTTTGCAAAAAAGTTGACAATATGGCAGTCTACGTCAGCAACGGGCTCTACGTGGCATCAAAAGCCCGAACAATTAATTTTGGGCCCGAAACAAGAGTGTAAATCTTTAAAAAAAAATTATAGTCCTTATTTTCAAAATCCGTAACTTATAGTCCTTTTTCTAAAAATCCTGGAAGTTACGGTCCTAATTTTACCATTAGGTCCTTATAAGCTCTTGGAACTTATTTTTACAGCTTATAAGCTGGTTAGGAGCTTATTTTGCCAAACACTTTGAACGAACTTAGAAACTTCTAAACAACTTATAAGGTATTTTGAAGAACTTATAAGCTTAGTCAAACACCCTCTAAGTTTTGGAGTGTATTAACGTGTTTGGTACAACATTAGAGGGTGTTTGGCTGAGCTTATAAGCTCTTGAAAACAGCTTATAAGCTGTTTAGGAGCTTATAAGCTCTTTCAAAGTGTTTGGTAAAATAAGCTCTTAAAAAGCTTATAACCTCCAAAAATAAGCTCTAAGAGCTTATAAGCTCCCAAAAAAATAAGTTCCTCTATCCCAACTTATTTTCTCATTATCTTATAAGCAACACTCATTTTATAAAATAATTCAACTACAATTTTTTATTTTCATTATATATCATTTTAATTTCATTTTTCTTCGATTTTCTTTTTCTAAATTTTTTTTTTCTCTCACTAATTAAAAATTTTCTCTTTAGCTTATAAGCTAAATTACCCAAACACTTTGACAACTTATAAGCTACTAATAAACATCTTATAAGCTCTTGAAACATCTTATAAGCTCTTTAAAATAAGCTTAGTCAAACACAAATCATGGCATTAACTTTTCCCATTTGCCACAACTACCTTATAGTGACTTAATTCATTTCCCTAATTTCGAATATCATTTGAAACTTTCAGACAAATTAACTGTTGCTTGAAATGATAGCTTCTTTCATTTTCCATTAATGGGACCAACAAAATGTGGCCATATAAATGGCATGAGCTAGGCTTCTTGTCTGCGCACACAACTACAATTAGCACTCTGCATTTGCGATATGGAGAGAGTTTCTTCCTATTTTCTCGTGCTTGCACTACTCTTAGCAATCCATTATTTGATGGATTATAGCTCAGCCAAAAACGATATCAACACCGATCGTTCTTCACTTCTTGCCTTGAAATCTCAAATCACTTTAGATCCTCAAAATATATTGACCCAAAATTGGAGCACTGAAGCCAGTGTTTGTAGTTGGATCGGAGTTACTTGTGATTCACACTACAATAGGGTGACTCAGTTGAACATATCGGACATGGGTCTTGTGGGAACCCTCCCACCAGAAATTGGGAATCTTTCTTTCCTTGTCTCTTTAAATGCGAGTGAGAACTCTTTTCAACATGTCATTTCTAGAAGTTTTGGAAGTAAGGAATAATAGTTTGTCTAGTAGTTTACCTCTTGATATGTGCAAACACAATCTGCATAGACTCAAGATGCTTCGTTTGTCTTACAACGAGTTGTATGGGGGAAATACCATCGAGTTTGGGGCAGTGTTCACAGTTTCTTTTTCTTTTTCTCTCTTTATTATTCACCTAGCCACAAGTTTTGTTATGATCGTTATACTTAACAATATTGAACTTGACTTTGATGACTTCATTATTCTCCAGGTACTATTCCGAAAGAGATTGGAAATCTTCATAATTTGCAGTACATGTCGTTGCATTCCAACGAACTTAGCGGATCAATCCCAAGAGAAGTGGGGAACATGACATCTCTGAGAGGCTTACAGCTCGGCAGTAATAGTTTCAGTGGTATGATTTATTATTCACCTAGCCACAAGTTTAGCTCCTCAAGCTAGCTTACGAGTTAATTTCTTTTTCTCTTATTTCATTTTATCTTCGTTAATTATAGGGATAATTGCGTGAAAATACACAAACTTTGCCAAAAATCCATATTTGACGCGAAGTTAGGATTTTACATTTTAATACACCAACTTTCGTTGTTGTCCAAATTTGACACGACTTAATTCTTAAAATTCAAAAAACAACCCCTTTTTGTAAATAATTATACAAAGAGCCACTTATGTTATTATTTGAGACATTTAAACCAAAACAAGATATTTCCTTATGATGTTTTCTTTTAATATTTGATCCGCGCCAAATATGGTTTAAAAGAAAACATCATAAGGAAATATCTTGTTTTGGTTTAAATGTCCCAAATTATAACATAAGTGGGTCTTTGTATAATTATTTACAAAAAGGGGTTGTTTTTTGAATTTTTAAGAATTAAGTCGTGTCAAATTTGGACAACAACGAAAGTTGGTGTATTAAAATGTAAAATCCTAACTTCGCGTCAAATATGGATTTTTGGCAAAGTTTGTGTATTTAGGTGCAATTTTCCCTTAATTATACTATGCTTAAAAAGAATGCAATACATCTATACTAATATAAAAAGAGCTTTGGACATAACACACAACGTGTGGATTGTCTCTATTTTACACTTATTACATATTTTATTTTAAAGTTATTTTACATATTGTATATTTATAAAAATATATTAATTCATCAGATATTATACTAAAACTATGTGATATATATCTATAGTTGTTGATAAGACTTATGTTGTGAAATTTGTTCGGGAAAGCAATCAACGCAGCAAGAACTTAAAAGAAAAGAACACAAAGGCGATTTACGTGGTTCGGATTTTTCAATCCTACATCCACGGTGCAGAACAATCAATTCTATTTCACTATGAACACTCAAGAACTTTACAATTACAATTGAGAACACTCAACACTAGAAGAAGTGTATAGCCTACAAATCTATCAAGATTGCTATAATTCCTCACTCTCAACTAGCTTACAGTAAAGTAAATTCTTAAGCTACGACTCAACAACTAATCTAGGTATTTAATCAAAAGAAATAGCAGTTGAGAAGATTTGAGCTACGCGCCGACTTCTTGAATGACGGAACACAGATCCGTTGAATCTGTTGTAACTAACCTAAAACTGAACTCCCTTGACTCTTGCATATTTGCTAACAGATCCCTCAGCAATAGACTAAACACCTGTGCATATTTTACCCGTCAGAGGAATCGAACTCCAGACCAGAGAAATCACGATACCAGAGAAGTCAATATGCCAGCGGAGTCATCGTCAGAGAAGTTGATGCCAGAGGAGTCGAATGCCTGAATGCCAGAGCAGCGAACTCACATCACCAGAGAACTCAGTTTCAGAGGACTCAAGTCCAGAGCAGTGAAGTCACCAGAGAACTCAGTTTCAGAGGACTCAAGTCCAGAGCAGTGAAGTCACCAGAGAACTCAGGTTCAGAGAACTCAAGTCCATTCCGCTGGTGACCCATTTCTCTGGCGAAGTCAGAGAAAACGTGTAGACTAATTGTACGTAGATACTTTACTCACAATTCTCCACCTTATCTAATACAATTAGAATACATCAAACTACCTGCAAGAATTAGACAAACAACTTGCTCTCCTCGAGAGAGCTCATACCAATCAAAGAACAACACTTTTGGAACTTAACAGTTGGTAATGCTTTAGTAAGAACATCTGCAGCATTATCATCAGTTGAAACTTTCTTCACCACCACATCACGTTTTTCAACTAAATCTCTCACAAAATGGAATTTAACATCTATATGTTTAGACCTCTCATGAAAAGATTGATGTTTAACAAGATGAATGGCACTTTGATTATCACAAAGAATAGAGACAACCTGTTGATTAATGCCTAACTCAGATAGCATACCTCTCAGCCATATACCTTCTTTCACTGCTTCTGTAACAGCTATAAATTCAGCTTCTGTAGTGGAAAGAGCTACCACCGATTGTAGTGTAGATTTCCAGCTCACTGCTGTTCCATAAAGTGTAAAAACATATCCAGATTGGGACTTCCTTGTATCTGTACTTCCTGCATAACCCGAGTCAGTAAAGCCAACTAAAACTTGATCTACATTAGTGGCTCCACCTTGAAACATAATTCCTTTATTAACAGTTGCTTTCAAGTATCTTAATACTCCTTTTAAAGCATCCCAGTGTGCCTTACCAGGATTTGACATGTACCTGCTTACAAGACTTACAGCATAAGCCAAATCAGGTCGAGTACAAAGCATAGCATACATGATGCTTCCTACCACATTTGCATAAGGAATAACACTCATGTTCTTAAGTTCTTCAACAGTAACAGGACATTGCTTATTAGACAACTGAATATGTTGAGCTATAGGAACCTGAGCAACTTTTGCTTCATTCATATTGAATTTTAACAATACTTTCTTCAAGTAATCAGATTGAACAAGCATAAGTTTCATATTTTTCCTATCTCTCTTGATATCCATACCAAGAATTCTTCTAGCAGTCCCTAGATCTTTCATATCAAACTCAGCACTCAGTGATTGCTTTACTTTATCAATCTCATTACTAGAACTACTAGCAATAAGCATATCATCGACATACAAGAGTAAGTAAACAACCACAGACTCAGCAACTACTTCTTTCAAGTATACACATCTATCATGCAATGTTCTCTTGAAACCTATACTCATCATGAATTCATCAAACCTTTTATTCCACTGTCTTGGACTTTGCTTCAGTCCATACAAAGACTTTTTCAAGAGACATACCTGACCTTCACAGCCAGCTACTTCAAATCCCTCTGGTTGATTCATGTATATAGTTTCCTCTAACTCACCATTTAGAAAAGCTGTTTTAACATCCATCTGTTGCAATTCTAAATCTAGGTGTGCAGTTAGAGCAAGTATAAGTCTAATAGAACAGTGTTTAACAACAGGAGAAAAGATTTCATTAAAATCTATACCTTCTTGCTGAGAGAAACCTCTAGCAACTAACCTTGCTTTATACCTGATTACCTCAATGCCTTTGTGAACCTCCACCTTTTTCTTGTACAACCATCTACATGTTACACATTTCTGGTTCTTAGGTCTGTCCACCAAGATCCAAGTCTTATTTTTCAATAAAGACTCTATTTCCTCCTCCATAGCTTTGATCCATTGCTTGCTTTCAGAGCACTGAATTGCTTCTTTATAAGACCTAGGCTCTCTGTAATTTACCTCTTCAGCTGCTGAGAAAGCAAAGCTAACTTGATCTGCTTCAGAGTATCTGGCTGGAGGTTTAATGACTCTTCTAGCTCTGTCTCTGGCTAGATGATACTCACTGAGGTCCTCAGTATTAGCCTGTTGTTGATCATCTTCTTCCTGTTTTATACCTGTCACTTCTGATACTCTAGACACTACATCATTAATAGGAGTGTTATCACTAGTTTTATCAGTGTTTACTTCAACTCCTCTACCAGTAAACTCAGTAGTAGATTGCTCCTTAAGAGGCATTATGTTTTCTTTAAACACTACATCTCTACTGATTAGGAGTTTTCCCTTTCCAGATTCTATGCACCAGAGCCTATACCATTTAACCCCTGTTGGATATCCCACCATAACACATTTCAATGCTCGGGGTTCCAACTTATTCTGCCTAACATGCATATATGCTAAGCATCCAAATTTCCTCAAGTTTGAGTAATCTGCAGCCCTACCAGTCCACAGTTCTTCAGGGGTTTTAAAATCAATAGCACTAGAAGGGCATCTATTTATAAGATAAGCAGCAGTGGTAACTGCTTCTCCCCAAAATTTAGGTGGCAAACCTGAGCTAGAGAGCATACACCTAACTCTCTCAAGGAGAGTTCTATTCATTCTCTCTACAACCCCATTCTGTTGAGGATTTCCAGGTACTGATTTATGTCTTTTAATTCCCCTATCTTTACAAAATTCTTCAAATTTTCCAGAGGTGAATTCTAAGCCATTATCAGTCCTTAAACCTTTCAACTTACATCCCTTTTCATTCTCAACAGCACTACACCACTCAACAAATTTATCAAAGGCATCAGACTTGTGTTTTAAAATGTAAACCCAGACTTTCCTAGAGAAATCATCTATTAGAGACATGAAATATACACCTCCACCTATAGTGGTGGTTTTGGATGGGCCCCACAGATCACAATGAACATATTGAATAGGTGCAGATGAGACATGTTTGCCAACAGGATATGAGAGTTTCTTGCTTTTACTTAATTCACATGCATCACAAGTGTTCAGTTTTTCATCAGCAGATAAACTCAATATACCCTATTTCTTTAGTTCAATTAACCCTTTTTCACTAACATGCCCAAGTCTCTCATGCCACAATTCAATATCACACGTAGAGGCAATTTCAGACTCACCAACAATAGTTTCAGCAACTAAATGATACAAAGTCTGTTTTCTGGTTCCTTTCAACACAATCTTATCTTCCTTTAAAACATATATATCATTAACACATGATTTAAACTCATAGCCTTTCATTTGTAGTGATCCAAGGGATATCAAATTCCTTTTTAGACTAGGAATATATCTAACTTCAGTTAGGAGCCTTACAGAATTATCATGTAGCTTTAGCTTGATTGAACCAATGCCTCTGACAGGGCAGACTTGGTTGTTCCCCAAAACTACAGATCCCAGGTCCTTCATCTGCAAATCAACAAACCAATTCAGGTTAGGACACATATGGAAAGAACACCCTGAATCTAATATCCAACTATTCTCAGTTTTAGAAGATGTGATGTTTAAAGCTTCAGCTTCTTGGATATTTTCAGCAAGGTCGGCAGTGTCTGATGAGCCTTTTTGAGCTTGTTTTCTTTTCCAGCTGTAGCAGTCTTTCTTGATATGCCCTGGCTTCTTGCAGAAGTGGCACTTCTTGGTTTCTTTCTCATCATCCTCCTTCTTCCCTGATCCTCCCTTCTTTTCTTTGAAGGGCTTCTTGGATTTTGCTTTGTTGAACTTTGCTTTGACATTGAGGCTTTCACTTGCGGTTTCTTGTCTACCATCAGAAGCTTTTTGCAACTCCCTGGATTTCAAGGCATTCATGACTTCATCCAGGGAGATAGCAGTCTCCCTCCCATACAGCATGGCATCCCTCATGTTGTCATAGGATTTGGGCAGGGCACTCAGGAGCTGGATTGCCTTGTCTTCATCTTCTAGCTTTACATCAATATCCGCCAAATCATCCACGGCTTTATTGAATTCATCCAGTTGATCAGAGAGATTCTTCTCTTCTGAAACTCTAAAGGAATACAGCCTCTTCTTCAAGAAGAGCCGATTTGCCAGAGACTTAGTCATGTAGAGGCTCTCCAGTTTAGCCCATACTGCAGCTGCAGTGTCTTCTTTTGACACCTCTCTTAGCACTTTATCTCCCAGATGTAGGATGATAGTGCTATGCGCCTTCTTTTGCATTTCAGCAAATTTCGCCTTCCCATCTCCTTCTTTAGGTGCCTTTTCTTGAGTCAGAACATCATCAAGGCCCTGTTGGATGAGAACGGCCCTCATCTTCATTCTCCACAGGGAGAAATCATTCTTCCCTGTGAACTTCTCGGTGTCGAATTTGGCAATCGACATTTGGTAGTGAAAAGAATGGTGATTCCTCCACCGATCAAGAACTCCTCCGATTCAGATCTCGAACAGTTGGTGTGCGTCGATCTTCCGCTTCCCACAGACGGCGCCACTTGTTGTGAAATTTGTTCGGGAAAGCAATCAACGCAGCAAGAACTTAAAAGAAAAGAACACGAAGGCGATTTACGTGGTTCGGATTTTTCAATCCTACATCCACGGTGCAGAACAATCAATTCTATTTCACTATGAACACTCAAGAACTTTACAATTACAATTGAGAACACTCAACACTAGAAGAAGTGTATAGCCTACAAATCTATCAAGATTGCTATAATTCCTCACTCTCAACTAGCTTACAGTAAAGTAAATTCTTAAGCTACGACTCAACAACTAATCTATGTATTTAATCAAAAGAAATAGCAGTTGAGAAGATTTGAGCTACGCGCCGACTTCTTGAATGACGGAACACAGATCCGTTGAATCTGTTGTAACTAACCTAAAACTGAACTCCCTTAACTCTTGCATATTTGCTAACAGATCCCTCAGCAATAGACTAAACACCTGTGCATATTTTACCCGTCAGAGGAATCGAACTCCAGACCAGAGAAATCACGATACCAGAGAAGTCAATATGCCAGCGGAGTCATCGTCAGAGAAGTTGATGCCAGAGGAGTCGAATGCCTGAATGCCAGAGCAGCGAACTCACATCACCAGAGAACTCAGTTTCAGAGGACTCAAGTCCAGAGCAGTGAAGTCACCAGAGAACTCAGTTTCAGAGGACTCAAGTCCAGAGCAGTGAAGTCACCAGAGAACTCAGGTTCAGAGAACTCAAGTCCATTCCGCTGGTGACCCATTTCTCTGGCGAAGTCAGAGAAAACGTGTAGACTAATTGTACGTAGATACTTTACTCACAACTTATAAATAAATATATCTATCAAATAAATTATTCTCCTTAATTCACGTGCCCAAAAGTTTGAGCCACTTATAGTGGGACGGGGGGAGTATTTAGTAGAAGTAATAAACTAATAGATTTTCTAAAAAAATTATTGTATGACTAAATAGGCCAAATTGTTAATTGAAAAATTAAATATAATAAATATTATATTTATATTTTTTATTTTATCAAATAAAATAACATTAATTATGCGTAGAACGTACGCTCTTTCTCCTAGTTCCTTATAATTGTTTTTTTTTTTTTTTTGAAAATATAGTTCCTTATAATTGTTAAGTAAGATGTTAAACCTTATGTAAACCAAATGTTTTGTGCATTTTTAGATATAAAGAAATTTGATTCATGTCCTTCTGTCAAGTAATAAATTTGAAGGTCTTCTACAACTTTCAGGTACAATTCCACAATGCTTTGGAAACTTGACATCCCTTTACAGCATTGAGTGAGGCAATTTTTTTTTTCTACCTTTTATACTTGATAAATATTTTCCCCCTATATTTATGTATGAAATTTGAATTAAAATTTAGCGCTTGGAAAAGCATAACCATAATATGAAAAGAAAGCGAGTAAATATAGAAGTAAAATGTTGTTTGGTAATTAGACGAAGCGATGGCAGTTGATGATGAGTGGATGATTGTTGTGTTGTAATGAAATGGGAGGTGGGGACACACACTACAGTGCGCATACTGTCTGTATCACTTTCGACATTTTCTTCTCAACAATTTAACGTTATTCAATTTGTTCGTTGGGGGCGGGGGGCCTTATCTTCTCCCCCTGCGCAACACTTTGGAAGGAACAATTCCACAATGCTTTGGAAACTTGAGTTCTCTGGTCATCTTTCATTTAAATAAAAATCAGTTTCGTGGTCTCATTCCAGCAACATTTAGCAAGGGGTGTAGTCTTGAATCCATCAATTTGAATGGTAACAAATTGCAAGGACCATTACCTAAATCCTTGATCAATTGCGGAAGTCTACGAGGCCTCGATGTTGGAAACAATAGAATACAAGACGAATTTCCCTTTTGGATGGATGGCCTCCCTTGGCTTCGAGTGTTGGTCTTAAGGTCTAACAAGTTTGATGGGAACATGTCACTTCTATCACATTATTAGAGAGATTGTTGTCAGCCTTTACAGCAATTGACTTATCCTCCAATAGATTTTCTGGGAGTATTCCAAATTCCATAGGAAATCTTAAGATTCTCAAATACTTGAATTTATCCCACAATAACCTCATAGGTAATATACCTTCATCTCTTGGAAATATGAGTGAACAAGTTGGATGGAGAAATTTCAAATGAATTGACAAGGTTGACATTTCTTTCAACACTAAACCTTTCAATGAATAATCTAGTTGGACAAATACCACAATCTACTCAATTTTCCACATTTGAGAATGATTCATACGTCGGAAACTTGGGATTGTGTGGAGTTCCGTTGACGAGAAAATGCAACAAGGAGAATGGACATCGAATGCAGCCAGAAGAAGAAGATGGCGAAGATGATGAGTATGGATTTATAGATGGATTTGGATGGAGAAGTGTGGTGATGGGATATGGAAGTGGATTCATAGTTGGGATTGGAATTGGTTACATCATTATTAGAAATGGAAGGCCAAGATGGTTAGTGGAATTCTTTTTCGGCATTGGATATAATAATAAGAAGAAGAAGAAGAAGAAGAAGAGACGCAGCAGAGCTACACCAACACCAACACGCAGGAGAACTTAATTGAAGGATTGTGCTCGAATTGTGTTTTCTTTTTCTTATCTCCTTTTTAATGGCTACTTTAGTGTACTGTTTGTGCTCGATTTCAACTTTAGAGTTTATGAAATATTGTTGTTTGTTCGTGTTGTTATGTCTTGAATCTCCCGTTTCGAACTACGGGGCTCTCGCTGAGATCTATAAATACTATAAATACTTGAGATCTGTAATAATCTGTAACCCTAGCCGCATAATAAAATCTGTCATCCTCTCTGTCCGTGGATGTAGCTATATTGGTGAACCACGTAAATCTGTACATGTCTTCTTTACATTTTCTGTTTGATTGTGCTCTTTAAATCCTATTCTGTCACAACAGTTCGAATATGTTATGTTTTAATTTCATCTCGTTTAGGTAATTTTTTTTAGATATATTATAACAGTTTTGCGATATCATGTGGCATCTAATGTCCGTATTCGTATTCAAACCTTGTGACCTATTAAAGAAGGAGTTAATATATTAAGTTAATAGTTTTTTAATATCATACTATTTTTCTTAGAGAATTACTAATAGTCAAAATTTATTTTAGCTTGCAATATAAATGGCATCAACTAGGCTTATTGTTTGTGCACAAAATTACAATTAGCACTCTGCATTTTCAGTATGGGGAGAGTTTCCCTATTTTTCCTACTCATATTGTTTTCTTGTCTTAGCCTCATCAAATCAAAAGTGATGAATATTCACTTCTTGCCTTCAAATCCCTCATCACTTTAGATCCTCACAAACTATACCTATTATAAAATAGCCTTATTTTACAAAATTTGATTTGCCTATTGTATCCTTCATATATACTTAAAATAAAGTTAATTATGTAATTTAATATATTATACATATAATAAATCTAAAAATATAGTATTATTGTTTATCTTTTATATTTTAATAGTTATTTAAGTAGTAGTATCGATTAGGACTCTTCATCCACATAAGTTACTATGTTTTATTAATGTAAATTTAATAATTCGGAATTACAATACAAATGATTACTTTTAGAAGTCTAGGTTTACTAGAATCCTTGTAATTAAAATTAATAATGTAAAGATGAAACCTAGAAAATAAACATGACGAAAAAATGGGGTGATATTTAATTATTAAAATTATTTTTTATACTCCCTCCGTCCCACGAATCTTGACACATTTCCAAATAAGGTAATAATTATTACATTCTCTCTCCTACTTTATCATTTTTACACTTTATTAACTACACACTTAAAATACTAATCTACAACTCCTTAATTCTCGTGCCGAAACAAAACGTGTCAAGATTCGTGGGACGGAGGGAGTATTAATTTACATAATTTTTTTTTCAATTTTATGAATTCTACAAAATTATACTTTTACAAAATTATACGATAATTAATTCAAAAAATACATTAAAATAATAAATATTACTATGAAATGAAATATAAATTTACACTCATAAAATATACTCATTCATTAAAATAATTTCTTTTTATATGCAAAGAGGCAGACTTTTCACACTCGCCTCTACCAAAAACAGAACAGAACCCATCTTAAGCCAATTCTACCTCAAGAAAAACCTTTAAAATTTCATTATTCACATCTCGAACTGTTCTACACATATAATTCTTGATGAGATATTCCACATCTTCAATCAATAATCTCATCAAATCGATCACTAAACAATCAATGGAAACCAAAAATGTGGAAATTAATGTACAATATGCATCTTAAATGACTGAATTCATAAATTCTCATCATTCATCATCTTTGGACTCGGTAGCATTAAAGGAGCCTTCTTCATCAAAGGAGCTTTCATCATCAAAGGAGCCTTCTTCATCAACATCAGCAGCATGAACACCCACAACATCAATCTATACTATAATAAGACTATAAGACTGAGCTAGTTTGAATACAAATCAAATTTAATCACAAATATAATCCATCTATACTAATAGAAAAAGTGTCATGAGTACAAAATATTACTCCCTCCGTCCACTAATTGTTGGCCTACTTTCCTTTTTGGGACGTCCACCAAAAAATGTCCTACCCATTTATAGTAAGTCTTTATAATTTTTTAATTGGTGGGTCCCAATAACCAATACACTTTTTCTCCACTCAACTAATAAACAATACACTTTGTGGGTCCCTTTCTCCACTCAACTAATAAACAATATATTTTGTGGGTCCCTTTCTCCACTCACTACATTTTTTCTTAAAATCCGTGTTTTGCCTCCTAGGCCAACAATTAGTGGACGGAGGGAGTATATTAAATCTATTTATAGGAATATATTAATTCATTCAATATTATACTAAATCTATTTGATATAAATCTGTAGCCATTTGATAAGACATATGAATAAATATCTAATATCCAATAAAATATATTTAGAAGAATATATATATATATTGATTCATTGAATATACATTAACATTCTATCTGGTTTCATTTTGTAAACAGCTACAAATTATTATTATTGGTACTTAATTAAACCTAATGATGACATGTGACACCAAAACAAAGAGAAAATTGTTCATATCAAAAGATTAGCTTCCTTCAGTCACATTTATAATAGTAATTAATTAAGTCAGAGCTTATAATCTTCAACACAATCCAGAATAGTACTCCCTCATGTTTTTTTTACAAGTGTCCTATTTAGCTCATTTTTTTGTTTCTCAATAAGTGTCCCATTTCAAAATTTGAGAGTATATTTATGACATTTTTCCTATTTTATCTGTATTTAATACTTGTATGAATGTAATAATTAGTTGTATATATGCATTTATTATGATAATTACTAAGGTTACAAATATAAAATATCTTATTTTATTGGTATGTGTATTTTGACGGCTGAGGACACTTAATAAAAAAACGTGAGATGACAATCTAATACTAATACAAAGACTGAGAGTGGGAATGGAGAATATGGTGCCTCACCTTTCTGTCTCAATCTTTCAAACGTCCCATGCCAGAAAATTAACAGATAAATATAGGGTGTGAAAATAGATAATATTCTGAGGATAATCATGTGTTTGTGTCAAAACGTTGTAGCAACCACAATGAACCTACACACACCCACACACATTATAGAAACACCTCCCTCATTTTAATTACTTGTGAAAATTCTCATCTATAGACTTATTAATAAGAAAAACAAAAGGTTGCAAAGTAAAACACTTTGACCAGAAGAAAATATTTTATACCATCAAAATGTAAACTAAAGTATAATTTGAGAATGATTAGAATTTGAAATCCCATATTCAAAAATTGATCAGCAGTTGCAATACTAACCTTGTAAACTTGATAGCAATGGGTTTCTAGTCGAAAGAAGAAGTGGCAGTAACATCAACGGAAGCATATCTTCCCAGTTGTAATTGCAGTTTCTTAACTCAATCACTCCGAATGAAATTTTAGACGGCCAATGGATCTCTTCTAGTTTGTAGCAATGTTTCATGCTTAGGCACACAAGATCAGGGAAGCTTCCAAATTTTGGTTTCCATTGCACCAAATCACTGTCTTCAATTAGAAGAAACTGAAGTTTCAAAAAACTACCCTCTTCCGCTTCCCACTTTGAACCCCGAAAGGCGTAGGCTCGCAATTTGAGCACTCTAAGATATGGCAAAGAACCAATTACATCCATGTATTCCCAAGGAAAACCCATACCACTCAAATGTAACTTTTTCAATCGACGTGGAAAGATTATCAACGAACTAGGAAACACATAATCGTCCTTAGCCACAGGATTTGTGATACTACATTTCAATATCTCCAAACTTTCAAGTGTTGAAATACAACCAAAGCAACTCAAAAGGTCATTATGGTCATCATAAGGTGTAAGCTCGATCTGAACTCCTAATTTCCTTATACAAGGAAATTTCCAAGAGTGTTCCAAGATAGTACAAATGCTGGCATTCACACCTACAAGTGTTGAGAGTTTTTCTAAAGATGCTGTGGAGTGTTGGCCCAATATCATTAATTCCCCAGCCCAAACCCAAGCCCAAAATCCCTAACCCTCATTTACCCTAAGTCCAAATCAGTCTCACCCATTTTCCCTCTCTCTCATCTCTACGCCGCTCTACTCTCCCTCTCCCGAGACCCTTCATCTCCCCCGGCTTCTGGTCTGCTGATCCCTCGAGCTCTCCCCCCAATTAATGGCTGCCGTTATTGTCTTCCCAAATACCATTTACTCGACCCCTATTAATCCCCGCTGTATTGGCTTTCCATTGGAGAGAGTTTTACACACTGTTTTGACCGGAAGGCTCTGCTATTCCTTCCTGAAGTGTCGCCGGATTCCTGTTCGTGGTTTCCTGATTGGTGACTGTGTGTGTGAACCTCGCTCCGATTGATTGCGTGTATCGCCGGATTCCTGACCGTTGGATTCCTGTTTGGTGATACTTTGTGGATTTTGGTGGCTGTGCAAAGCAAGACTTGAGTGCCGATTAGTTCTCCCTGTTTCCCTAAGCTGTGATCATTGAGCTGCCGGAAGAAGCCGTGCCTACCGTGGGAAAATCTGAGCCAAAGTGTCCCCCAGGACACACTTTTCCCACCTTGATTCTTCTCTGGATTTTCTTCTTTTTCTGTTTTCTTTTGTTTCCCTCTTTGAACTGTTAACTTGCTGTGTTTCTGGTGTTTTGCAGGTACCAGCAGGTAGAAGAAGAAATTGGAGCTGAAGACAGAAGATCTGGAAAGGAAGAGTGAAGTCCTAAAGAAGATTAGAGTGAATTTGGTGCTTGAGCACGAAGTGAGACGGACCGGAGGTTCGGGAACCAAGAGGAGTAATCCCGGCAAGGCGAAGATACCCAACAGATGCAGAGTGACATGGAGCTACAAGGCTCTTCCCCAATATCTCAATATGCTCTAACTCTTTCATATCCCATATTTCTCTTGGTACATATGACGGAGCTCCACAAATTCTAATGTTGTTATGCGGATGTATAATCAAGATTTGAAGATTGAAAAGTTTGGATATGGTAATGGTTGTAGGGAGTTCTCCGTTGCAAGTTAGAGCAAGGTACTTTAGTAGGACTAGTGCCAGAATTTCTGTTGGGAAAGTGTACAAACGTAGATTAAGAGCATCTAGTTTCCCAAGCAACTTGAAATCGTCACCTATTGGGATTGGGTACTGGTGGTATGGACCATAAAAAAGGAGAGAACGTGCACAGGATGCACAGCTCAATCTCACGGAGTTGCAAAAGTCTTTGATACCAAAAAAGAGGAAATAAATAACTGAAGGGAAAAACAGAGTTACATCACATTCAACGATTAGAGTTAAATGATCTTTAAAATAAAATTTCATAATGAAAGAATTAATTAGTTCTGAGAAATTTGAAAAAAAAAATACTCCTACAAGCTTATACGTGTATGTAACGTATTTAAGCCAGCTTTTAAATATATATTCAAATTTAAATATTCAATATTGCTTCTATAAATTAATCTAGTTTGTAACAGAATTACAAAATGTACATATATGTGTTATATTTTCAGATAAAATAATATATTTTTGAAATAAATAATGAATTTTAATATATACCTAGAATTTAGAAAGACCGTTCATGATGCAATTTTGCGTCGGAGTTTTGTTGGGCCTTCTTCGTGGTAGGATTTGGGCTGCGTTGCTGGGCCTCAATGATGGGCTTCTTCCAGGATTCTCTTGAGATGGGGTTCTTGTGGGCTGCCGCTGTGGGCCCTCTCTCCTTATTATATATCGGACTCCGTCCTGCTTTGGTTGGTGGTTTGCAGGTCTTTTAGGGGTTATGGGCCTTATGGCAAAAAAATACACGAATTTTGAAAAAAAATGTAATTTTGTTGCAATTTTCACCTGAGTTTGACTTTCGACGAAATTAGAGCTTAGTTGACAATCGAAAACATCAGGTATAACTTCTGATGATGAGGAGTATTTAGAAGTTCGGAGGTTTAAGAAAGTAAAAATTAATATATTTGACTAAATTTTGACCGTCAATTAAGCTCTAATTTCATTGAAAGTCAAACTTAAGTGAAAATTACAACAAAAATATAAATTCATGTATTTTTTTTGGCTTAATTGAAAGTTGAGGTGAAAATTGTAACTTTTTTTAAAGTTCGTGTATTTTTTTGCTATAATCCTTTTTTTTATTTGTTTCCTATTCACCTTTTGTATGCTCTTTATATGAGTACTCTAGTCCGTTAATAAAAAATTTGTTATAATTTTTTTTTCGTCCACAAAATTTATTCTAATCATTTTTTTAGAAATTATTTCACTAACTATTATCTTTCAGATTTTCATATATTTACACATATTGTCATTACTTTGTGGGGGTCATTCTCCACTCACTAACTATTATGACACAATCAACTTTTCTTAAAATTGATGTCAACCTTCTCTTGGACAAATTTTCGTGGATTAAGAGAGTATATCTTTTCTTTTATTGGTGTTTTTTGCTTTAGGTTTTTTTTAGAAAGATTTGAATGAGACTCGACTCAAAGTCTGTATCTTGTGATTTCAGGTGTTTTAGATTTTTTTTCTCCTTCGGTCTGTACAAAATTAGATTACTACCTTCACATTCACATAGAGTGCTTTGTAAATGAATTATTTAGGAATCTTGGTATGTACAAAAACAAAATAGATTGTAAATAGTTTCAATTAAAAGATTAAAATTGTTAATTAAATTTTATAAACAAATTAAATTATAAGGTTAATTATCCAATCAAATAACCAACACTATATAATAGAAAATTACCAAATTAGTATGCGTGTGCCAGCCTAATAATAGAGTGGTTAATGCTCAGGGTCAAATGTTTCCGATTTGAGTCCATCATGATGATCGATCTTTAAATTTACTCATTAAAACCTCGCAACAAATTGAGGAAAAGAGTGCCCTATGTTTGTTCAGCAACACACTACCAGTTAAGCAGACAACAAATGGAAAACACACACAAATACAACACAAAAGCTAAGTTATTTTGTTTTTGTTTTGTAATTTGGATGCTTGATTTTGCGTAGATTTAGGGCAGCTTATGCAAATGTGGGATTCTATAATATGTGTTGAACATTAACAAAAGAGAAAATTGCACTTAAATACACAAACTTTGCCGGAAATTCATATTTGACGCGATGTTAGGATTTTACATTTTAATACACTAATTTAACAACTTGTTCAATTTTGACACTTTTTTCATTTTCCCCAAATTAAAATTCGACGTAGCGCTTATGTGTCTGGCCGGCACACGCCATTCCGTTCGCCGGTGTAAACACAAAACGATATCATTTTTTGTTAAATAAAACGACGTCGTTTTACACTCGTGATTATTTAACCCCAAATTTAACTCGAACAAAACCGATCTCAAATGAATCCACGAAGAAGATGACAATGACAAAGACGGCGAGGAAGCGGACGACGTCGTATTATTCGACCCCAGAAAGGTGTGGATCCGCCTCAGAGCTCTCATCAATGGTTGTTTTTGTACCAACATTTATGTATACCTAATTATTTGTGTCTACTTCATCAAATTCAAACCTATACACAAAAAAAAAAAAATCTCCCAAATCCGTCTGCTAGGGTTACAACTAAAAATCAATTTCGATGATGAAAAGTCATGATTGATTTGATTTGATTGGTGTTCATCTTTACCTACGGGAGGAGTAGACGAGGGTGGCGACGAGCGCGAGACTGGCCATGGCCGTGACAACGATGGCTATTCTGACATTGAAAGAGGAGGGAATGAGGGCGTTTCCCCCTCTGCTGGAGCCGCCGTTGGCCTCCACGAAAAAGAAGATCCGGCTCCGACCATCACCGCCGAGAAAGATCTCGGGCATATTTAACTCTATCAACTCGAATAAACGACGTTGTCTGCTTCATATTTAATCGGAAACCCTATTTTTAATTCCAAGAACAAAACGACGTCGTTTTTATAAGTATAAAGCGACACCGTCTAATTACACGCAAGCAATACGCTGTCGTTTCCATTCCACGCTGGATAAGTGAATGACACGTAATAGCCACGTCAGATTTTTCGGTAACCGAAAATGAAAAAAGTGTCAAAATTGAACAAGTTGTTAAATTGGTGTATTAAAATGTAAAATCCTAACATCACGTCAAATATGGGTTTTCGGCAAAATTTGTGTATTTAGGTGCAATTTTCCCTTAACAAAATAATTAACGACTTGCACGGTTTTAGTCAAAATTGTTGAAGTTAGAATTAATTGGAAAAGCTTCTTTAATTTTCCACTAATGGGACCATAAATATGTGGTTGTATTTGATCAAATGGGATCCTTTGTCCCAAAATATAGTGTGTACCACTCGTATTATGTTATAATTTTTAATTATTTTTTATTAAATTTTACTCCCTCCGTCCCGCGAGTCTTGACACGTTTTTCTTTTTGGGTCGTCCCACGAATCTTGATACGTTTCCTTTTTGGGCAATAATTATTACCTTCTATCTCCTACTTTATCACCTTTATTATATTCTCTCTATACTTTATCACTTTTTTATTACCTTCTCTCTTCTACTTTATCAATTTTATACTTTATTAATTACACACTTAAAACACTAATCTACAACTCCTTAATTCCCGTGCCGAACCCAAACGTGTCAAGACTCGCGGGACGGAGGGAGTAATTTATTATGCTTTTATATAATATAAAGATAATTAACAAGGGTTCACTCATCCATTTAGGGTTTTATAATTATTTTTTATATTTATTTGAATTAATAATAGATTATTTGGGTTCATTAATTCAAAGTTAGGGTATATAATTTTTTAAATTTTAATTTTTCAATGATAAATGTAACACCCCGATAATTTAGATTTATTTTATAAGTTTAATTAATAGTATTTTCTTGTATAGCTTATTTTTTTAAATAATTACATGATACATATAGATATGCACCGTTAATTTTATCTAGACTATTATTATTATTATTATTATTATTATTATTATTATTATTATTATTATTATTATTATTATTATTATTATTATTAGTATTATTAATGATTCCTATCAGAATTAGAACTCCTTTTATCATCTTTATTCTTTATCTTAGTAGGAGATATACATAGAAAATATTTTTTTTTTATATTTATCAAAAGCTCTTTAGAAACTAGTATAATTATGGGATCTATTTTCAAACCCTAAAGGAGACGGACACACTAATTAATTAGGGTTTTAGAGAGCAGAGAGGGCCAGAAACGTGTAGAGTCAGATTTTCGCAGGAAATCAAGTTCTGGCAGTTTCGGGAGAACGGCCATAACTTCCTCCACATAACTCCGATTCAAGCGAAACAGGTGGCCACGGAAAGCTCTCTCGAAGAGGAAGAAGTCGTATTTCTGGGAAAAATACGATTTGAGGACGTTTGAGGCTTCAAACGAAGGCTTGAAGCTGACTGGTCTGTTCAGCTGCGATTTTGACGATTTCTTCGGGTGCGGCGCTATTAAGACCTTCTTTCCGGTTTTGTTTTGTTTCGACATTAAGGTGAGGGATTTTACGCTTATTCATATAGTTATATATATTTTTATTTTCGCGCTTGATTACTTGTTTACGTGCATCTTATGACTATGTTATGTGCGATCATGGGACCTAAGCCATTGATCTATGTTATGTGCGATCATGGGACCTAAGCCATTGATCTATGTTATGTGCGATCATGGGACCTAAGCCATTGATCTATGTTATGTGTGATCATGGGACCTAAGCCATGATCTATGTTGTTATGTGCGATCATGGGACCTAAGCCATGATCTATGTTGTTATGTGTGATCATGGGACCTAAGCCATGATCTATGTTGTTATGTGCGATCATGGGACCTAAGCCATTGATCTATATTATGTGTGATCATGGGACCTAAGCCATTGATCGATCATGGGACCTAAGCCATGATTTATGTATGTGTTTGGTCATGGGACTTAAGCCATCGACTCAAACTATGATTATGTTTGTCAAGGGGCTCTAGTCTCTTGGCGTATGTTTGCAAGTATGATAATGTGATTTAATTATATATGTGACATATATGAATATTTTGTTATGTTCCTCACTGAGTATATTTTCAATATGCTCACCCCTTATCTTTTCGGTTTTGCAGTTTTAGAGTCGAGGTGGCCATGGAAGTCGAGAATGACTAGAGATTTAGTATTTCCATAGAAATTTAAGTTGAAACATGTTACTTTTTAGTTTATCATTTTATTTCATGTTACTACTTTAGTTTTGACAAGTTGATTTTAAATTGGTTTAAACTTTTATAATTCAAGAAATTTTATTTTTTATATATTAGTTTTCAAAGATTTTATATTGAAAAGTTTATGAAAATTGGGGTGTTACATAGTGGTATCAGAGCGGGTCTACGTTCCTGTAGACTCGTGCTTTAAAAAAAATTGTTTTGTTTTTAAAAAGGTTTAAGTAAGCTTAAAGGGTTAAATAAGCCTAGTCATTCGAAACTCATGTGCTGCATCGACTCCAAGGTATGTGTTTTAATTGTTTAAGTATATGGCCGTTATGATGTTTTACATGACTTTTTTTTTTATGATGCTTTTATGTTCTAGTACTATTATGTTTAGCTTCGTTAGAAATAGTTGAAATTGTGAAATCGTTAGATGGCACGGACACGTCAAACTCCCACTAGAGCTCAAGTCACCCTACAAGCACGAATTGAGAAATTGCGCGAAGAATATGAAAGATTAAGTGAACGTTGTGAATTCTTGCGTGTACAATGCGAGAGATACGAAAGGATTAGGAGGCTGCAATCGGTGTACGACTGCTATACATGGAGTAGCGACTACGGGTTCGTGGAACACGTGCGAAGGATGAAGTTACCTCACAATAGAACTAGATTATATGGCTCAAGAATCGTGACTAGAATTTCGAGGACGAAATTATTTTAAGTGGGGTAGGTTGTAACACCCCGATAATTTAGATTTATTTTATAAGTTTAATTAATAGTATTTTCTTGTATAGCTTATTTTTTTAAATAATTACATGATACATATAGATATGCACCGTTAATTTTATCTAGACTATTATTATTATTATTATTATTATTATTATTAGTAGTAGTATTATTAATGATTCCTATTAGAATTAGAACTCCTTTTATCATCTTTATTCTTTATCTTAGTAGGAGATATACATAGAAAATATTTTTTTTTTATATTTATCAAAAGCTCTTTAGAAACTAGTATAATTATGGGATCTATTTTCAAACCCTAAAGGAGACGGACACACTAATTAATTAGGGTTTTAGAGAGCAGGGCCAGAAACGTGTAGAGTCAGATTTTCGCAGGAAATCAAGTTCTGGCAGTTTCGGGAGAACGGCCATAACTTCCTCCACATAACTCCGATTCAAGCGAAACAGGTGGCCACGGAAAGCTCTCTCGAAGAGGAAGAAGTCGTATTTCTGGGCAAAATACGATTTGAGGACGTTTGAGGCTTCAAACGAAGGCTTGAAGCTGACTGGTCTGTTCAGCTGCGATTTTGACGATTTCTTCGGGTGCGGCGCTATTAAGACTTTCTTTCCGGTTTTGTTTTGTTTCGACATTAAGGTGAGGGATTTTACGCTTATTCATATAGTTATATATATTTTTATTTTCGCGCTTGATTACTTGTTTACGTGCATCTTATGACTATGTTATGTGCGATCATGGGACCTAAGCCATTGATCTATGTTATGTGCGATCATGGGACCTAAGCCATTGATCTATGTTATGTGCGATCATGGGACCTAAGCCATTGATCTATGTTATGTGTGATCATGGGACCTAAGCCATGATCTATGTTGTTATGTGCGATCATGGGACCTAAGCCATGATCTATGTTGTTATGTGCGATCATGGGACCTAAGCCATTGATCTATGTTATGTGTGATCATGGGACCTAAGCCATTGATCGATCATGGGACCTAAGCCATGATTTATGTATGTGTTTGGTCATGGGACTTAAGCCATCGACTCAAACTATGATTATGTTTGTCAAGGGGCTCTAGTCTCTTGGCGTATGTTTGCAAGTATGATAATGTGATTTAATTATATATGTGACATATATGAATATTTTGTTATGTTCCTCACTGAGTATATTTTCAATATGCTCACCCCTTATCTTTTCGGTTTTGCAGTTTTAGAGTCGAGGTGGCCATGGAAGTCGAGAATGACTAGAGATTTAGTATTTCCATAGAAATTTAAGTTGAAACATGTTACTTTTTAGTTTATCATTTTATTTCATGTTACTACTTTAGTTTTGACAAGTTGATTTTAAATTGGTTTAAACTTTTATAATTCAAGAAATTTTATTTTTTATATATTAGTTTTCAAAGATTTTATATTGAAAAGTTTATGAAAATTGGGGTGTTACAATAAATACTAATTATAGTTTATAATATAATAATAATTTTTATTTTTATAAAAAATAATTTATAAAATGAAGAAATGAAGAGTGGTACACGTGGTACACACTATATTCTGGAGCATCTGGTATTTGATTTAGTTTCATTCTACAACATGGCTTGACTTGTAAATAGTCTTTGTCGCTTTTGCCTCCAAAAATCACTCTTTATAGTTCCACAACTTTTTTCTTCGTCTTTGCCCCAATCACACTCCAATTATTTATTTTTCATATGAGGGAAATGTAGGATTGTGTGGATTTCCTTTGACAAGAAAATGCAATGTGGAGAAGTGTGATGAGTATGGATTTATAGATGGATTTGGTTGGAGAAGTGTGGTGATGGGGTATGGAAGTGGATTCGTAGTTGGAATTGGAATTGGTTACATTATCATTAGAAATGGAAGGCCAAGATGGTTAGTGGAATTCTTTTTTGGCGTTGGATATAGTAATTTATAAGATGAAGAAGAGACGCAGTAGAGCTACACCAACACCAACACGCAGGAGAACTCATTTGGAACTTAGTGTGTTTTGCTCGAATTCAACTTTAGAGTTTATGAAATGTTGTTGTATATTCGAATATGTTAAGTTCTAATTTTATCTTGTTTAGGTCATTGTTTAGATTTATTTTGACAATTTTGTGATTTTTTTGTTTTTGTTTTTTGTTTTGAGGGACACTTTTGTGATTTTATTTGGTAAATTTCGTTTTAGGGACATAGAACACTTGATTTTCCACACTAATAATTTTACTCGAGCAAAAATGCTACGTGTGAAGACAAAGAATTATGATTTGCACAGACAAGTTGAAAAGGTTAAGTTAAAATTGATTATATAAGCTTCCTTCGTTAATAGGCTAAAATTGCATAGTTTCATTATGCAATTGACTTGACTTAGAAAAAATGATTTTAGCTTTAAATAAAAGGACATCTTGCATAGTTTCATTATGCAATTAACTTGACTTCTAAATAGGCTCCAAAATTGACTCATTTGAAGCTTACATTCTGGTGGTAAAATCATGACATGCACAGACTAGTCAAAAAAGTAAAGTTAGAATTGATTATTAGATAAGCTTCCCATTAAAATGAGATAAATGGTCTTTGTCTCCAATCAATTTTAATTAATTAATTAATTGGAGTGTGAAATTGAAGAAAATTATTTACAAGTGAAGCCAATTGCAGAATGAAACTAAATCAAATATAGCCACATATCTTTGGTCCCATTAATGGAAAATGAAATCAATTCTAACTTCTTTGATCAGTCTGTTGCGCAGACTAGTCAAAACGGAAGCTTCTTCCATTTTGCATTAGTGGGGCCTTAAAAATGTGGCTATTTTTTTATTTAGTTTCATTCTGCAATTGGGTTGACTTGTAAATCGTCTTTGTCGCTTTTGCCTCCAAAATTCTACATTCACCACAATTATTCACACTCCCATTTATAAACTGGGCGTTGCTTATAAGATAATGGAAAAATAAGAGGGTGTTTGGCTGGGCTTATAAGCTCCTGTTTAAGAGCTTATAAGCTCCTTCAAAGTGTTTGGCAAAATAAGCTCATCAACAGCATATAAGCTCCAAAAATAAGCTCCAACAGCTTATAAGCTCCCCAAAAAATAAGCTCCTCTACCCCAACTTATAAGCTGTTTAAGAGCTTATAAGCTCCTTCAAAGTGTTTGGCAAAATAAGCTCCTCAACAGCATATAAGCTCCAAAAATAAGCTCCAACAGCTTATAAGCTCCCCAAAAAATAAGTTCCTCTACCCCAACTTATTTTTTTATAATCTCATATGCAACAATCTTTTTACAAATATTTTTCAACTATAATTTATATATTATTTCCATCATATATCATTTAAGTTCATTTTTCTTTGATTTTCTCTCTCTAAAAAAATATTTTCTCTCTCTAGCCAAAAAATTCTTTCTCTAAATTATAAGCTCAATTATCCAAACACTTTGATAACTTATAAGCTCTTAAAAATTACATCTTATAAGCTCTAAAAGCTTATAAGCTCTTTAAAATAAGCTTAGCCAAACACCCAGAGGAACTTATTTTTTGAGAAGCTTATAAGCTCTCGGAGCTTATTTTTACAACTTATAATTAAGCTGGTTATGAGCTTATTTTGCCAAACACTTTGAAGGAGCTTAGAAGCTTCTAAACAACTTATAAGATATTTTTAAGAGCTTATAAGCTTTAGCCAAACACCCTCAAAGTCTTGGAGTGTATTCAATGATATAATGACTCAGAAGCGTCATTAATGTGTTTGGTACAACATTAAATCATGGCATTAACTTTTCCCATTTTCCACAACTACCTTATAGTGACTTAATTCATTTCCCTAATTTCGAATATCATTTGAAACTTTCAGACAAAATAACTGTTGCTCGAAATGATTATAGAAGCTTCTTTCATTTTCCATTAATGGGACCAAAAAAATGTGGCCATATAAATGGCATGAGCTAGGCTTCTTGTCTGCGCACACAACTACAATTAGCACTCTGCATTTGCGATATGGAGAGAGTTTCTTCCTATTTTCTCGTGCTTGCACTACTCTTACCAATCCATTATTTGATGGATTATAGCTCAGCCAAAAACGATATCAACACCGATCGTTCTTCACTTCTTGCCTTGAAATCTCAAATCACTTTAGATCCTCAAAATGTATTAACCCGAAATTGGAGCACTGAAGCCAGTGTTTGTAGTTGGATCGGAGTTACTTGTGATTCACATTACAATAGGGTGACTCAGTTGAATATATCGGACATGGGTCTTGTGGGAACCCTCCCACCAGAAATTGGGAATCTTTCTTCTCTCGTTTCTTTAGACGTGAACGAGAACTCCTTTCATGGCCCCATTCCCCCATCTATCTTCAACATGTCATTTCTAGAAGTTTTGGAAGTAAGGAATAATAGTTTGTCTAGTAGTTTACCTCTTGATATGTGCAAACACAATCTGCATAGACTCAAGAGGCTTCGTTTGTCTTACAACGAGTTGTATGGGGAAATACCATCGAGTTTGGGGCAGTGTTCACAGTTTGAGTATCTTTCTTTGTACAATAACAATTTCACTGGATTTGTGCCGAGAGAAATTGGGAACTTGACCAAGCTTCATGAAGTGTTGAACCTTGGTGAAAATCAGTTGACTGGTAAGTTGATTCCTATATATATGAGGTCAAATCATGCATTTAATGCCATATTATTTAATTCTCTGATTTATGTGCTTTGCGTTTGAGGGTCAAATTTAAACTTTATATTGGGTGATAAGTAATATTTTCCCTATACGTTTCAATCTAGAATTAGCTAGACTAACTTTTTGTGATTATTTGGATATGTGAAGGAGTTATTCCAGAAGAGATTCATCATCTTCATAATTTAGCAGTGTTGGACTTGAGTTGGAACAAGTTGTCAGGCACTTTGCCACCAACCATTTTCAACATGTCTTCCTTGACAATGATTGACTTATCAAGTAACACATTTAGCGGGGCATTGCCTTCAGAAATTGGGGACATGAAAGCACTACAGGATTTATACCTTGAAAACAATGCTTTAACCGGTAAGATTTCTAACTCTTGTAGGGTTTTACACACATTCAAATGTTTCTTAATTTTCATGTATATTTAGCATGTGCAGCCATTGTGAGAGCTTTAAATTCTTCTCATCAAATCTATATCTGACTTTTCCATACAGCATTTACAGCTATGTTCTTCTCAAAACTATATTGATCTTTGTCTTCCGTTGATTAGTGGAATAAATATCATTATACTTAAAATAGCATACAACTCAATCTCCCAACCGATTCCATAATCTGTGATGCACATTAAGTCTTTGCTTGAGTCAAAGTCCATTCTATTCCCGTAGTGTAAGGCATGGGCTGCACTTGGAAATTATCAATTAAATTTCCCTTTCAATCAGTTATCTCCAAAAAAGTTAATGTGACAATATCAAGATCAAACCATTAAATACGCAAATTAATTCTAGTATACGTCTCTATGTCCACAATAAAAGGTGGTAAAGACAATTAGAATTAGAGGTGACTTAATGCATTTCCCAAATTTCGAAGGATTCTTAAGTTTAATGTCGTCTCACACTAAGCAAAACTTTTTATTTTTTTTAAATGCTATGGATGCTTGATTTTGCGTAGAAATTAATTCCATAATATGTGATGCACATTAAGTCTTCTGCTTGAATCAAAGTCCATTCTATTCCCGCCGTGTAAGGCATGGGCTGCACTTGGAAATTATCAATTAAATTTCCCTTTCAATCAGTTATCTCCAAAAAAGTTAATGTGACAATATCAATTATCGTTGGTTAACTTATAAATCGTTGGTTTGTATTTGTTGCTTGATTTATAAATAATGTTTTATACATTTTTTTTGGCTCTTTGTTTTTTTAATTAATTATATCAATTACAAAATATCTTACTTCTTATGTCGAGAGCATATTGCAGGAGTATCTTACAAAATATCTTACAAAAATAATACCTTTGTTTATATTTCTATATTCTTTGATAAAATATCTTTAAAAGAATTTACTCAATCTTCTCTCTCGAATTTTATTATAAATTATTTACTTTTTAATATGTGTATTCGTATTGATAAATATCCCGGACACAATTTCCACTCCTTCAGCTCAAAATCACTAAATTTATACTCCTTCCGTCTCATTGATCTTGTCTCGTATTCCTTTTTTGTTTGTCCCACTGATCTTGTCCCATTTCTATAAATAGTACTCCTACTTTATCACTTTATCATTTTATCTCTCCTAATTTATCACATTCTCTCTTCTACTATATCACTTTATTACATTCTATTTTCTACTTTATCTACACACTTAAAACATTACTAATACTCTCCTTAATAATCGTGGCGAAACCAAATGGGATGGTGGTAAAGATTTATGTATTTCGATCCACATGATATCTTATAGTCAAACTAATTGCATAAAGACAAATTTATTGCGGCTTTAGTTTAAAATTCCGAAATTCTACACAAAATTGTTTAATAATTTTTTCCAAAATTCACTATGATTAGGGGTTTATTAAATTCTTTGTTTTAATAATAATAATAATAATAATACTCAAGTTAGATTGAGCAATTGTACTTGGCACCTAATCCGATCAGTTCTTCGCCCCAAATTGTAGCAAGCGGGCCCCGCAACTTAAAGCGCTATATATACGCACCAAATATTTCAGCGTCGAATTAGAAAAAAATAAAATCTAAAAAATATATCGTTGTTAATTAGTATAAAATAACTTAACAAAAAAGTAATTAAATAGTTGCTTTAGTAATTAAATAGTAGTAATACAATAATTAGTCAAACAGAAAACACATTTTATCACTTGACATTTCATCAAACAGTTGGAGGCTTGGAGCATGACAAGGGACGGCCGAATGAAAATTGGGAAATGGAAAGGGACGACCGTCTGGAAATTAATTAAATACGCCAAACACTGCAGTGATTCTTACTCTAACAATACTTTATTAAATTGATTTAGTTTCATTATTCAATTGACTTGACTTCTAAACATAGTCTGTCGCTTTTGCCTCCAAAAATGACTCATTCTGTAGTGGGGTTTGACTTGGAAAAGATGATTTTAGCTTTGAATAAAAGGCCATCTGCTTAGGCTTCTTGTTTGCGCACATAATTACAGTTAATTAGCACTCTGCATTTACAAAATTTAGAGTTTGTAAAGTGTTGCACTACATAGCTAGGTGTTTTTGTTTTTTAATTAAAGGTTGATTTTTATTTTTTCCACATTAAAACAAATTGATTGGTTAACTTTTTTCAAAGAAATCACATAAATGATGTAGCAGTATAAATGCCACGCGTTAATCTAATTAGCGATTGGATTTTTTGGCACCCGAAAATATTCTGTCACATGTCAACTTCTAGTAAAATATTATTTTACAATATTATTATAATACAATCTTTGGGATGATTTGATGAGGTGTTTGTTAAAGGTATGCCAAATAAAATGAAAACTAATGTCGTCTCAAACTAAGCAAGAAAATCTATTCTTTTTCATGCTACGTTTGATTTTGCATAGAAAATTAATTCTAGTATATCTCTGTATCTCTATAATCGAATGTGGTAAAGACAAAGAATAATAGGAATGAATTGATTTACCAAATTGCGAATTACATTTGAAGCTTACATTCTGGTGGTAAAATCATGACATGCACAGACTAGTCAAAAAATTGAAGTTAGAATTGATTAGATAAGCTTCCCTCATTTCCCATTAAAATGAGATAAATGGTCTTTGTCTCCAATCAATTTTAACTAATTACAAGTGAAGCCAATTGCAGAATGAAACTAAATCAAATATAGCCACATATCTTTGGTCCCATTAATGGAAAATGAAATCAATTCTAACTTCTTTGATCAGTCTGTTGCGCAGACTAGTCAAAACGGAAGCTTCTTCCATTTTGCATTAGTGGGGCCTTAAAAATGTGGCTATTTTTTTATTTAGTTTCATTCTGCAATTGGGTTGACTTGTAAATCGTCTTTGTCGCTTTTGCCTCCAAAATTCTACCTTCACCACAATTATTCACACTCCCATTTATAAATTGGGCGTTGCTTATAAGATAATGGAAAAATAAGTTGGGGTAGGAACTTATTTTTTGAGAAGCTTATAAGCTCTCGGAGCTTATTTTTACAGCTTATAAGTTGGTTAGGAGCTTATTTTGCCAAACACTTTGAAGGAGCTTAGAAGCTTCTAAACAACTTATAAGGTATTTTGAAGAGCTTATAAGCTTAGCCAAACACCCTCTAAGTCTTGGAGTGTATTCAATGATATAATGACTCAGAAGAGTCATTAATTCATTTTCCCATTTTCCACAACTACCTTATAGTGACTTAATTCATTTCCCTAATTTCGAATATCATTTGAAACTTTCAGACAAAATAACTATTGCTCGAAATGATTATAGAAGCTTCTTTCATTTTCCATTAATGGGACCAAAAAAATGTGGCCATATAAATGGCATGAGCTAGGCTTCTTGTCTGCGCACACAACTACAATTAGCACTCTGCATTTGCGATATGGAGAGAGTTTCTTCCTATTTTCTCGTGCTTGCACTACTCTTACCAATCCATTATTTGATGGATTATAGCTCAGCCAAAAACGATATCAACACCGATCGTTCTTCACTTCTTGCCTTGAAATCTCAAATCACTTTAGATCCTCGAAATATATTGACCCAAAATTGGAGCACTGAAGCCAGTGTTTGTAGTTGGATCGGAGTTACAATAGGGTGACTCAGTTGGATATATCGTACATGGGTCTTGTCGGAACCCTCCCACCAGAAATCGGGAATCTTTCTTCTCTCGTCTCTTTAAAAGCGAACAAGAACTCCTTTCATGGCCCCATTCCCACCAGAAATCGGGAATCTTTCTTCTCTCGTCTCTTCAACATGTCGTCACTAGTGGTTTTGGACGTAGGGAATAATAATTTCACTGGATTTGTGCCCAGAGAAATTGGGAACTTGACGAAGCTTCAAGAGTTGTACCTTGGTGTAAATAAGTTGACTGGTAAGTTGATTCCTATATTTATGAGGTCAAATCATGCATTTAATGCCATATTATTTAATTCTTTAATTTATGTGCTTTGCGTTTGAGGGTCAAATTTAAACTTTATATCGGGTGATAAGTAATATTTTCCCTATACGTTTCAATCTAGAATTAGCTAGACTAACTTTATATTGATCTTTGTCTTCCGTTGATTAGTGGAATAAATATCATTATACTTAAAATAGTATACAACTCAATCTCCCAACCGATCAAATCGCGTATTTTATTTATTATTGTTATGATCGTTATACTTAACAATATGGAACTTGACTTTGATGACTTCATTATTCTCCAGGTACTATTCCTAAAGAGATTGGAAATCTTCATAAATTGTTGTTCATGTGGTTGGATTCCAACAAACTTAGCGGATCAATCCCAAGAGAAGTGGGGAACATGACAGCTCTTATGAACTTATACCTCGACAATAATCGTTTAAGTGGTATCATTTATTATTACCTAGCCACAAGTTTAGCTCCGCAAGTTAGCTTGCGAGTTAATTTCTTTTTTTTGGAATATTAGAACTCTTTGTCGCTCACACCTTTTTAACATTTATTTAACTTTTCCGCCAGGTACTATTCCTAAAGAGATTGGAAATCTTCGTAATTTACACTACTTAAGTTTGTCTTCCACCAAACTTAGTGGATCAATTCCGAGAGAAGTGGGGAACATGACAGCTCTGGGCAGCTTACAACTCGACAATAATCGTTTAAGTGGTATGATTTATTATTTAGCTAGCCACAAGTTTAGGTAAAGATAATATTGTTTGTTAAAATATTAAAATAGTATACAGCTCAATCTCCCAACGGATCGAATCGCGTATTTTATTTATTATTGTTATGATCGTTATACTTAACAATATGGAACTTGACTTTGATGACTTCATTATTCTGCAGGTACTATTCCGAAAGAGATTGGAAATCTTCATAATTTGCAGGACATGTGGTTGTCTTCCAACGAACTTAGCGGATCAATCCCAAGAGAAGTGGGGAACATGACAGCTCTTATGAAGTTATACCTCGACTATAATAGATTAAGTGGTATGATTTGTTATTCACCTAGCCACAAGTTTAGCTCCTCAAGCTAGCTTACGAGTTAATTTCTTTTTCTCTTATTTCATTTGATCTTCTTTAATTAAGAGGTATGTTGTCTTGAAGTTGGTAGGGGTCATACATTGTCTTGTGGGATTATTCTCCAGGTACTATTCCGAAAGAGATTGGAAATCTTCATAATTTGCAGGACATGCGGTTGCATTCCAACGAACTTAGCGGATCAATCCCAAGAGAAGTGGGGAACATGACAGCTCTTATGAACTTATACTTCGACTATAATAGATTAAGTGGTATGATTTATTATTCACCTAGCCACAAGTTTAGCTCCTCAAGCTAGCTTACGAGTTAATTTCTTTTTCTCTTATTTCATTTTATCTTCTTTAATTAAGAGGTATGTTGTCTTGAAGTTGGTAGGGGTCATACATTGTCTTGTGGGATTATTCTCCAGGTACTATTCCGAAAGAGATTGGAAATCTTCATAATTTGCAGGGCATGTCGTTGGGTTCCAACGAACTTAGCGGATCAATCCCAAGAGAAGTGGGGAACATGACAGCTCTTATGAACTTATACCTCGGCAATAATAGTTTAAGTGGTATGATTTATTATTCACCTAGCCACAAGTTTAGCTCCTCAAGCTAGCTTACGAGTTAATTTCTTTTTCTCTTATTTCATTTGATCTTCTTTAATTAAGAGGTATGTTGTCTTGAAGTTGGTAGGGGTCATACATTGTCTTGTGGGATTATTCTCCAGGTACTATCCCGAAAGAGATTGGAAATCTTCATAATTTGCAGGACATGCGGTTGCATTCCAACGAACTTAGCGGATCAATCCCAAGAGAAGTGGGGAACATGACAGCTCTTTTGAACTTATACCTCGACAATAATAGATTAAGTGGTATGATTTATTATTCACCTAGCCACAAGTTTAGCTCCTCAAGCTAGCTTACGAGTTAATTTCTTTTTCTCTTATTTCATTTTATCTTCTTTAATTATACTATGTAAAGAGCTTTGGACACAACACACAACATGTGGATTGTCTCTATTTTACACTTATTACATGTTTTATTTTAAAGTTATTTTACATATTATATATTTATAAAAATATATTAATTAATTCATCAGATATTATACTAAAACTATGTGATATATATCTATAGTTGTTGATAAGGCTTATAAATAAATATATCTATCAAATAAATTATTCTCCTTAATTCATGTGCCCAAAAGTTTTGAGCCACTTATAGTGGGACGGAGGGAGTATTTAGTAGAAGTAATAAACTAATAGATTTTCTAAAAAAAATTATTGTATGACTAAATAGACCAAATTGTTAATTGAAAAATTAAATATAATAAATATTATATTTATATTTTTTATTTTATCAAATAAAATAACATTAATTATGTGTAGAACGTACGCTCTTTCTCCTAGTTCCTTATAATTTTTTTTTTTTTTTAAATATAGTTCCTTATAATTGTTAAGTAAGATGTTAAACCTTATGTAAACCAAATGTTTTGTGCATTTTTAGATATAAAGAAATTTGATTCATGTCCTTCTGTCTTTCAAGTAGTAATAAATTTGAAGGTCTCGTACTAACTTTCAGGTCAAATACCATCTACCATTGGGAATATTCTATCATTGATTGTTCTACAACTCTCTTCCAACAAATTAATCAGTGAGCTTCCATCCTCCATCTGTAACTTGACATCCCTTGAGTATCTTCTTCTCTCAAATAACACTTTGGAAGGAACAATTCCACAATGCTTTGGAAACTTGAGCTCTCTGGTCATCTTTCATCTAAATAAAAATCAGTTTCGTGGTCTCATTCCAGCAACATTTAGCAAGGGGTGTAGTCTTCAATCCATCAATTTGAATGGTAACAAATTGCAAGGACCATTACCTAAATCCTTGATCAATTGCGGAAGTCTACGAGGCCTCGATGTTGGAAACAATAGATTACAAGACGAATTTCCCTTTTGGATGGATGGCCTCCCTTTGCTTCGAGTGTTGGTCTTAAGGTCTAACAAGTTTGATGGCAACATGTCACTTCCTTCACAAACCAAGATTCCATTTCCTAATTTGCAAGTTTTAGATATATCTCACAATAGATTTGTGGGTTCTCTGCCTCAAAGATATTTCAAGAATTTCAGAGCAATGATAGAGGTAAATGAAACAAACTTGTCAAATGACTACGCCTTCTTTACAGATTATGTGGAGATGAGGCTCACCTTGAAAGGTCTGGATCAATTATTACAGAGATTGTTGTCAGCCTTTACAACAATCGACTTATCCTCCAATAGGTTTTCTGGGAATATTCCAGATTCCATAGGAAATCTTAAGTTTCTCAAATACTTGAATTTATCCCACAATAACCTCATTGGAAATATACCTTCATCTCTTGCAAATATGAGTGAACTTGAATCTTTGGACTTGTCAGTGAACAAGTTGGATGGAGAAATTCCAAGTGAATTGACAAGGTTGACATTTCTTGCGAAATTAAACCTTTCAAGGAATAATCTTGTGGGGCAAATACCACAGTTTAAGCAGTTTTCCACATTCGAGAATGATTCATACGTGGGAAACTTGGGACTGTGTGGAGTTCCGTTGACGAGAAAATGCAACAACGAGAACGGGCATCGGGTGCAGTCAGACGAAGAAGAAGAGTATGGATTTATAGATGGATTTGGATGGAGAAGTGTGGTGATGGGATATGGATGTGGATTCATAGTTGGGATTGGAATTGGTTACATTATTATTAGAAATGGAAGGCCAAGATGGTTAGTGGAATTCTTTTTCGGCATTGGATATAATAATAATAAGAAGAAGAAGAGACGCAACAGAGCTACACCAACACCAACACGCAGGAGAACTTAATTGAAGGATTGTGCTCGAATTGTGTTTTCTTTTTCTTATCTCCTTTTTAATGGCTACTTTAGTGTGTTTGTGCTCGATTTCAACTTTAGAGTTTATGAAATATTGTTGTTTGTTCGTGTTGTTATGTCTTGAATCTCCCGCTTCAAACTACGGGGGTCTCGCTGAGATCTATAAATACTACAAATACTTGAGATCTGTAATCTGTAACCCTAGCCGCATAATAAAATCTGTCATCCTCTCTGTCCGTGGATGTAGCCATATTGGTGAACCACGTAAATACGTGTCTTCTTTACGTTTTCTGTTTGATTGTGCTCTTTAAATCCTATTCTGTCACAACAGTTCGAATATGTTATGTTTTAATTTCATCTCGTTTAGGTAATTTTTTTTAGATATATTAAAACAGTTTTGTGATTTTTTAGGTAGTTTTAAATTTTTAGATTAATGTCATCACGTGAATAGGTAGCTTTAAAACAGTTTTGGATTTATTCAAGCAAAAATACTACACGTGAATCTAGTTGAACAGATTATGTTAAGCCTATGCACTGTTAAGCCTCAAAACATTTATCGGATTCTGTTAAGCCTATAAACCGTTGGTTTGTATTTGTTGCTTAATTTATAAATAATGTTTTATGCAGAAGCCATGAATTCACCTGAAAGGGAGAAATGGTTGTTAGCTATGAAAGAAGAGATGGAATCTCTTGAAAGGAATGGTACATGGATGTTGGTTACCAAACCAACAGGCAGGAAGTTAGTCACTTGTAAGTGGATTTACAAGAGGAAGGTGGAGTGTTTTGAGAAGGAGCAGGTGAGATACAAGGCAAGACTTGTAGCTAGAGGGTTTACTCAGAAAGAGGGTATTGACTACAATGAGGTGTTCTCACGTGTAGTGAAGCATACTTCTATAAGAGTTCTGTTGGCTATAACTGCTCATTTTGATTTGGAGCTAGAGCAAATGGATGTTAAGACAGCATTTTTGCATGGAGATTTGGAAGAAAAAATACATATGTGCCAACCTGAAGGATTTGTTCAACCAGATGCAAGAAACAAGGTATGTCTTCTTCAAAAATCCTTGTATGGTTTGAAACAAAGTCCTAGGCAGTGGCATATTAAGTTTGATGAGCATATGGAAAGAATAGGATTTGTTAAATCTGAACATGACAATTGTGTGTATGTGAAAAGAAGGAATGGAGTTGCAATAGTTTATCTTCTCTTATATGTTGATGATATGCTAATTGCTGGAAAGAAGAGATCTGATGTTATGGAAGTTAAATCTGATTTAAAGAAGTGTTTTGATATGAAAGATTTGGGGGCTGCTAAGAGAATTCTGGGTATGGATATAAGAAGAGACAGAGCAGTTGGTGTCATTTGGCTAGGTCAGGAAGATTATATCCATAAGGTCTTAAGGAAGTTCAACTTACATGAAGCTAAGGTTCTGTCTACTCCGTTAGCTCCTCATGATAAGTTGTCTAATAAACAATGTCCTCAAAGTGCAGAAGAGTTGAGAGATATGAGAGATGTGCCTTACTCAAATCTAGTTGGCAGTCTAATGTACACTATGGTATGCTCTAGACCAGACATCTCTCATGCTATTAGTGTTACAAGTAGATATATGTCAAAACCAGGAAGAGAGCACTGGGAAGCTCTTAAGAAAGTTCTAAGATACCTAAAAGGAAGTGCTGATAAGGGTATTCTATTCCAAAGAAGCTCAGAAAGTTCAAAGTCTGTTCTAGTAGGATATTGTGACTCTGATTATGCAGGAAATGAAGACAATCGAAGGTCTCAGTCAGGCTATGTGTTTACTCTATTTGGTTCAGCTATCAGCTGGAAATCTTCTCTTCAACATGTTGTAGCTTTGTCTACAACGGAGGCTGAATATATGGCTATTACTGAGGCTGTGAAGGAGGCCATATGGCTTAAAGGTTTGCTTTCAGATTTTGATATCAAGCAAGATTGTGTAGAAATAAATTGTGATAGTCAGAGTGCGCTTTGTCTGGTAAAACATCAGACATTCCATGAAAGGTCAAAGCATATCGATACAAAGTTACATTTTGTCAGAGATATCGTTGAAAAAGGTATAGTTCTTATGAAGAAAGTATCTACTGATGAGAATGCAGCAGATATGTTGACTAAAGCAGTTCCTGTTTCAAAGTTTGTTCACTGTATGGAGTTAATCAAGTTGGTTGCTCAGGCCAGTTCCTGAGTTGCTCTGGTTAGTTTTATTCTTTGTGTGGTGGAGTGTGATGAGTGTCTGTCAAAGTCAATTTTCGGAGGAGGAATTTGAGCTGGTTTTCTTCAAGGAAAGGTGGCTGGTGATTTTATGAATCAAGGTGGAGAATTGTTGTGTGTGATTCATTAAATTGCATTTCATCTTTGTGTAAGGAGAAACACGTTGCTGCGGAAGGACTAAGCTGCAAAAGTCAGAAACACGGAGGGACTAAGTTGCAATACTTATTAGTTCCTTTGTGGTTAGATCTTGTCCGTTGATTCTGTTCAATGGTTGGGATTAGATCTGAGCTGTGAATTAGTTATAACTAATTCAGTCTTCTTCTTCGTCGAGCTAGAGGTTTTGCAGAGAGTAATCTACAGCAAGGGTTTTCTTCTTGGGTGTGTGAAATTTGTATTGGGTAGCAATCTAGATCTCTGGGTTTCTCTCTTCAAAGTTTGTGAGGTTGTTTGAGTGTTGATTGCTGCTGTTTGTACATTCTCAGTTTGTGAGTTGTGAATAAAATCGAGCTCTTGTTCTTGGCCCGTGGACGTAGGGAATTTTCCCGAACCACGTAAACTCTGAGTTGCATTCGTTTGTTGCTTTAAATCTTCAAAGAATCTTTGCTTGTTACAACAGTAAGATTTCTAACTCTTGTAGAGTTTTACACATATTCAAATGTTTATTAATTTTCATGTATATATGGCATTTACAGCCATTGTGAGACCTTTAACTTCTTCTCAAATCTATATTTGACTTTTCCATATAGCATTTACAGCTATGTTCTTTGTCTTGCATTGATTAGTGGAATAAATATCATTATACTTAAAATAGTATACAACTCAATCTCCCAACCGATCGAATCGCGTATTGTATGTATTATTGTTATGATCGTTATACTTAACAATATGGAACTTGACTTTGATGACTTCATTATTCTGCAGGTACTATTCCGAAAGAGATTGGAAATCTTCATAATTTACGGTACATGCGGTTGGGTTCCAACGAACTTAGCGGATCAATCCCGAGAGAAGTGGGGAACATGACAGCTCTTATGCACTTATACCTCAGCAATAATAGTTTAAGTGGTATGATTTATTATTCACCTAGCCACAAGTTTAGCTCCTCAAGCTAGCTTACGAGTTAATTTCTTTTTCTCTTATTTCATTTTATCTTCATTTGATCTTCTTTAATTATACTATGTTTAAAAAGAATGCAATACATCTATACTAATATAAAAAGAGCTTTGGACACAACACACAACATGTGGATTGTCTCTCTATTTTACACTTATTACATGTTTTATTTTAAAGTTATTTTACATATTATATATTTATAAAAATATATTAATTCATAAGATATTATACTAAAACTATGTGATATATATCTATAGTTGTTGATAAGGCTTATAAAAAAATATATCTATCAAATAAATTATTCTCCTTAATTCACGTGCCCAAAAGTTTTGAGCTACTTATAGTGGGACGGAGGGAGTATTTAGTAGAAGTAATAAACTAATAGATTTTCTAAAAAAAATTATTGTATGACTAAATAGACCAAATTGTAAATTGAAAAATTAAATATAATAAATATTATATTTATATTTTTTATTTTATCGAATAAAATAACATTAATTATGCGTACAATGTACGCTCTTTCTCCTAGTTCCTTATAATTGTTTTTTTTTTTTTTGAAAATATGGTTCCTTATAATTGTTAAGTAAGATGTTAAACCTTATGTAAACCAAATGTTTTGTGCATTTTTAGATATAAAGAAATTTGATTCATGTCCTTCTGTCTTTCAAGTAATAAATTTGAAGGTCTCATACTAACTTTCAGGTCAAATACCATCTACCATTGTGAATATTCTATCATTGATTGTTCTACAACTTTCAGGTACTATTCCATTCTCTCAAATAACACTTTGGAAGGAACAATTCCACAATGCTTTGGAAACTTGAGCTCTCTGGTCATCTTTCATTTAAATAAAAATCAGTTTCGTGGTCTCATTCCAGCAACATTTAGCAAGGGGTGTAGTCTTGAATCCATCAATTTGAATGGTAACAAATTGCAAGGACCATTACCTAAATCCTTGATCAATTGCGGAAGTCTACGAGGCCTCGATATTGGAAACAATAGAATACAAGACGAATTTCCCTTTTGGATGGATGGCCTCCCTTTGCTTCGAGTGTTGGTCTTAAGGTCTAACAAGTTTGATGGGAACATGTCACTTCTATCACAAACCAAGATTCCATTTCCTAATTTACAAGTTTTAGATATATCTCAGAATAGATTTGTGGGTTCTCTGCCTCAAAGATATTTCAAGAATTTCAGATCAATGATCGAGGTAAATGAAACAAACTTGTCAAATGACGACGCCTTTCATGCTTATGTGGAGATGAGGCTCACCTTGAAAGGGTTGGATCAATTATTAGAGAGATTGTTGTCAGCCTTTACAACAATTGACTTATCCTCCAATTGGTTTTCTGGGAGTATTCCATAGGAAATCTTAAGATTCTCAAATACTTGAATCTGTCCCACAATAACCTCATAGGAAATATACCTTCATCTCTTGGAAGTATGAGTGAACTTGAATCTTTGGACTTGTCAGTGAACAAGTTGGATGGAGAAATTCCAAGTGAATTGACAAGGTTGACATTTCTTTCGACATTAAACCTTTCAATGAATAATCTTGTGGGGCAAATACCACAGTCTAAGCAGTTTTCCACATTCGAGAATGATTCATACGTCGGAAACTTGGGCCTATGTGGAGTTCCGATGACGAGAAAATGCAACAAGGAGAATGGACATCAGATGCAGCCAGAAGAAGAAGATGGCGAAGATGATGAGTATGGATTTATAGATGGATTTGGATGGAGAAGTGTGGTGATGGGATATGGAAGTGGATTCATAGTTGGGATTGGAATTGGTTACATCATTATTAGAAATGGAAGGCCAAGATGGTTAGTGGAATTCTTTTTCGGCATTGGATATAATAATAATAAGAAGAAGAAGAGACGCAGCAGAGCTACACCAACACCAACACGCAGGAGAACTTAATTGAAGGATTGTGCTCGAATCGTGTTTTCTTTTTCTTATCTCCTTTTTAATGGCTACTTTAGTGTGTTTGTGCTCGATTTCAACTTTAGAGTTTATGAAATATTGTTGTTTGTTCGTGTTGTTATGTCTTGAATCTCCCGTTTCGAACTACGGGGCTCTCGCTGAGATCTATAAATACTATAAATACTTGAGATCTGTAATAATCTGTAACCCTAGCCGCATAATCCTCTCTGTCCGTGGATGTAGCTATATTGGTGAACCACGTAAATCTGTACATGTCTTCTTTACATTTTCTGTTTGATTGTGCTCTTTAAATCCTATTCTGTCACAACAGTTCGAATATGTTATGTTTTAATTTCATCTCGTTTAGGTAATTTTTTTTAGATATATTAAAACAGTTTTGTGATTTTTTAGGTAGTTTTAAATTTTTAGATTAATGTCATCACGTGAATAGGTAGCTTTAAAACTGTTTTGGATTTATTCAAGCAAAAATACTACACGTGAATCTAGTTGGAACATATTCTGTTAAGCCTCAAAACATTACCTCAAAACATTTATCGGATTCTGTTAAGCCTATAAATCGTTGGTTTGTATTTGTTGCTTAATTTATAAATAATGTTCTATACATTTTTTCTTTTGGCTCTTGTTTTTTTAATTAATTTAATCAATTACAAAATATCTTACTTCTTATGTCGAGAGCATATTGCAGGAGTCTCTTGTTTAATTAAGTAATCAAATAGTAATACAATAATAATTACTCAAAACGAAAACACATCTTAAACAGAAGGGTTGCGATATCATGTGGCATCTAATGTCCGTATTCGTATTCAAACCTTGTGACCTATTAAAGACGGAGTTAATATATTAAGTTAATAGTTTTTTAATGTCATACTCTTTTTTCTTAGAGAATTACTAATAGTCAAAATTTATTTTAGCTTGCAATATAAATGGCATCAGCTAGGCTTCTTGTTTGTGCACAAAATTACAATTAGCACTCTGCATTTTCATTATGGGGAGAGTTTCCCCATTTTTCCTACTCATATTGTTTTCTTGTCTTAGCCTCATCAAATCAAAAGTGATGAATATTCACTTCTTGCCTTCAAATCCCTCATCACTTAATTTAGATCCTCACAAACTATACCTATTATAAAAGAGCCTTATTTTATAAAATTTTGATTTGCCTACTGTATCCGTCATATATACTTAATATAAAGTTAATTATGTAATTTAATATATTATACATATAATAAATCTAAAAATAACATTCAACATAATTATTCTTATATTCCAAAATAATAATTATAATAATAAATTTGTAAAATAATAAATTTGAATTTAAATCTATATAATATATGAATTTAGAATGCTAAGTTGATGAGTTCATCAATTTTTTCATCAATACATATTAAATCATTAATTAGTCATGTAACGTTATTGAAGAAAAATAACTAACTAATTAAATAAGAATATGAAACAATAATTTGACTGCAATTTTAATTACTTGATTCTTCTAGTTGAGTTTGAGCTAATTTATGGGATGTAAATCATTGATAAATAAAGCTGTATAATGAAAATTGATTCATAATTTAATTTAAGGAAATAAATAATTTGTTATTAAGGAAAGATATAAGATTGAAATTTGAATTGTACATTCCTTAATTATCTCAAAGGATGATTACGTAAATTAATTCCATAATTTATGGAAATTTATAGAATGACAAAAATATTCAATTATGTGCGCACATATTATGTGAATTGAGCATTTCCCTAATAAAATTGCTAAAAGTAATTATAAACACGTGGATGGAGAATAGCAATACCTCAAAGTTAATATATAGCAAAATAGAGGGCGTGACACCTTTCTGACCCTTTTATTCAAACCCAGACCAATACCTGAAATTTAATAGCAAAACAGAGGGTGTGAGCACATAAATATTCAAAGAGTAATCATGCACTCTTGTGATATATGTGGAAGTTGTTGTAGCAACCCACAATGAACCTACACACACCCACACACATTGGAGCAACACATCCCTCGTTTTTATTTCTTGTGAAACTATTTGACCAAAACAGAATATTTTATAGCATCAAATTTGAATTAAGGGGAGTGTTTACTTTGTATCCTCAATTATCGAGTTTAAAATTATTTCAGGCCATTATCTTAGGGCGATTTGCAAAAATAGGCCACTATTTTTCGGACTTGCAAAAATATGCTAATTATTTTAGTTTTTGGTATTTTTAGGCCACATGTGTACCCAATCAGGCTATTTTGGGCCACATTTTGACCCAAAAAAGTGGCCTATAAATGCTGAATTGAGCTCAAATGTGGCCTAAAAATGCCAAAAACTAAAATAATTGGCCTATTTTTGCAAGTCCGTAAAATAATGGCCTATTTTTGCAAATCGCCCTAAGATAATGGTCTGAAATAATTTTAAACTCAGATTTATCTAATCCCACACTTTCAATGGGATAAGAATATGCAAAACTAGTTTAAATGATAAAATTAATCAGGGGCCTTAGAATATGCCAAAATTTCAATCCATAAAAAACAAGGGATTAACCTTATTATTTTTATCTATTATGAGCCCCATTTCAAAGTAATCGCTCCCTAAGTCTATTATGAGCTGTCCCCAAGGGGACACCAAGCGGTGCGGCCTCTTGTGTGTGAACAGTGAGGTCTCGGGTTCAAACCCCACCGCTCCCCCTCCCCAACCCCCCAAGTCAAAAAAAAAAAAAAAGTCTATTATGAGCTAGTGTGATTTAAAATGAAATCTCATAGCTAATTTGAAGTATATGTTAAGTAGGACATAAATTGATGAGTAATTGCAAGACTAACCTCGTAAACTTGATAGTAGTGGGTTTCTCGTCAAAAGAAGAAGAGGCAGTAACATCAAAAAGAGTAGGTTGAGTCGGTTGTAACTGCCTGACACAAGTCAAAGCTATTGGATTGCAATTCACTAATTCAATCGTTCCCCTCCCCGAACGAGACGACCAGTGGATCTCTTCTAGTTTGTAGCAATGTTTCATGCTTAGGCTGACAAGATAAGGGAAGCTTCCAGATCTTGGTTTCCATTGCACCAAATCACTGTCTTCAATTAGAAGAAACAAAAGTCTTAAAAAACTTCCCTCTTCCCACTTCGAACCCCGAAAGGTAGGCTCGCAATTTGAGCACTTCAAGATTTGGCAAAGAGCCAATCACACTCATGTATTTCCAAGAAAGACCCATGCCACTCAAATGTAACTTTTGCAATGCATGTGGCAACATCATCAATGAACTACGAAACACATAATCGTAGTTAACCACAGGATTTATGATACTATATTTCAGTATCTCCAAACTTTTAAGTGTTGAAACACAACCAAAGCAACTTAAAAGGTCGTTATGATCATCATAAGGCGTTAGCTCGATCTGAACTTCTAATTTCCTTACAAAAGGAACTTTTTTGGAGAGCTCCAAGATATTACAAATGTCGGCATTTACACCTACAAGTGTTGAGAGTTTTTCCAAAGAAACAGAATGACATGGAGCTACAAGACTCTTCCCCAATATCTCAATATGCTCTAACTCTCGCATATCCCATATTTGTACGGGTACATATGATGGAGAACCACAAATGCTAATGTTGTTATGTGGATGAATAATCAAGACTCGAAGATTGAAAAGTTTGGATATGGTTGTAGGGAGTTCTCCGTTGCAAGTTAGAGCAAGGTACTTTAGTAGGACTAGTGTCAGAATTTCTGCTGGGAAAGTGTACAAACGTAGATTAAAAGCATCTAGTTTCCCAAGCAACTTGAAATCGTCACTTACTGGGATTGGATATCGGTGGTATGGACCAAAGAAAAGAAGAGAACGTGCAAAGGATGCACATTTCAATCTCACGGAGTTGCAAAAGTCTTTGATGCTAAATAAAAGGTTATTTTCAAGACACAAGCAACGCTGACCTTTTACACCATCTTCTAAGACTTGAACAAGCTTTTTGATAACATGATAAAACTTGTTCTTCCGAGCTTCTCCTCTACACACATGACGCCATGAAGAATGAAGGCGACAGGTTTTAAACGCAATGGCATAACTAATATTCCAAGTCCTTGAGTTGGATAAAGCAAGATTCCTAAGATTACAAAGCTCCTCCAAATATTCCGAGATAGATTCCTCCAAAGATTGTTCTGTCTTAATGCTATGAAACCAGCCCTCAGTATCCAACATATTCATGAACTTAGAAAAGGGGATGTCATAATCCGGAGGAAAGACTCCCATATACAGAAAAGGCATTTTAAGATATTGAAGTAAGTAGTCGTAGCTTGGAAAAAGTACCTTCGATATCTCATTATATGCATCGGTGAAGACTGAATTTCGCAATTCTGCTACGTCCTCCCAATATTTCGGATCTATGTTATGGGCTTTTGATAGGATGCTAGCCACTGTGACTATCATGAGAGGAAGACCTTCACAGTTCTTGACAATTTTGTTAGCGGCTTTATCAAGTTGAAAAGGGCAACTCTTCTCACCAAACACCTTCTCGCATAGCAGCTCCTTACCTTCGTCCTCCTTCAAAAACCGCACTAACATTATAGAAAAAGGATTAATCATTGCAAGAATTACGTTTCGATCTCGAGTAGTAACCAAGATATGAAATGATCCATTATCAATGTTCCTGAAGCATCGTTTCAAGGAATCCAATATCTGTTCCTCCCACACATCATCGAGCACAATGAGACATTTCATTCCCTCCGATCTTTCTTTCAAGTAGGCACCTAATTCATGATCTCCTTGTGTGATTCCATACATTTGAGCTAGAATGTCTCGTGAAACATCGTCGAATTGAGATTTTCTGCCCACAGTAACCCATATGCGATGCTCAAAATGGCTAATGATTTCAGGATCTTCAAAAACTGCCTCAGCCAGAGCTGTCTTCCCAACGCCTGCAGTTCCAACAAGTGCGGCGAAGAAACATTGCTTGGAAGTTGCCGTAAGACTCCATTTTAGATGTTGGAATTGATCCGATAATCCAATCATCTTGGACTTGGTCCCACTTCTTGAGGAAATAGATTCGACCTCGTCGTCATCTTCATCTTCAGGCATATTGTCTACTTCATAAATGTATTCCTCTTCCATTTCCTCGAGCCTCTCGATGAAGGAAGGAATATGATGTTGTAGGAATTGCAGATCAATGGTGAATCTGATTTTCTCACCGCCAACATCATCTTCATCTACTTGGTCTGCAGGAAACTGTGAAAGAATATGTTGGTAGACAAGTGATTCCAATATATCCTCGAATTCCCAAATCAACTCTTTGATTCTTTCATCCAAAGCATTCACCTTCTTCCTGCTCCTGCTCCTGCTCTTGCTCGTGCTGTCCAATCTTTCAAGAATTTCTTGCAATGGATTCAACTCCTCGTAGGCGACTTGTATGATATTTGGAGAGGGATCAACGAGGCTAAAATGAGAAGAATGGAGAATATAATCAATTGTATTCCTCAGAGAATTCACTGCACCATAAGCCGTCATTCCTCTCTGGTTGCCTGTAAAAATTAGAATAAATTTTAAATCATAACTACTCAATTATAATATTCTTGAAAATAATGAAAATGGACATACTATGAAGAATTTAAGGTGGGATTTGGAGTGAGCAAGAAGAAGAGTAGATGAAAGCAGAACAACTTCTCTTCTCCTCTCTTAGATGGAATCTTAGCTTCTTGTCTTGATTTTCAATTGCAAGAAATCATTTGACTCAATCTTGCCGCCATTGCCATTTACAGAGTTTGGTGGAAATTAGATAATTTGCTACTTAATTTCACAAGCACTAGTTTATGATATTTTTGTATATGGTGATGAAATGGGAAATTCCAAAATTTTAGCCCACATATTATTTTTTATCTTTGCATGTGATTGGTTGGTGTATATTATTGTAGATTGGATTTGGATGAGAAAAGTCATATACAACTTAAGACATTCTGCTTCACTAGAAAATTCTAGGGGCAACTCGGATAAGCAGACTTCATTGACTGTATATTTTATTATGGTGTTTTTATATTTTTGAAGCACATAATAATAATAATAATAATAATAATAATAATAATATATAACTTTGAGTTCTTAATTATACAGTTTATAAACTGCTTAAAACACATTGCAATTAATTCAAATTTAAAAAGACCTAAATCTATCAGAGAACAAATTCGAACATTCTAATTGCAATAAGAAACAGTCATATATGACATTTACACACATTAATAACAATTAAAAACCCTCAAAAAAGAGGAAAGAAATAACTCAAGGGGAAAAATAGAGTTACCAGCTGTGACAAAACGGCGGTTGTGAGCGCAGCCGCAGAGCTGCTTCTTCTTCTTCTTTGGGCTGAGAAAAGGTTATGTTTGAGTTCGGGTTTCTGAATTATAGTAAAACTGCGTCGTTTTTTGAAAAAAACAATAAAACTACGTCGTCGTTTTCTGTAAGCACAACATCCACGACTTTTTAAACAATAAAATTGCGTCGTTCTCGCTTAACACAATCTCAGGATAAAAGTTCTTATTTAATTCAATCAATTCAGTAAAAAAATTTAAATATTCAATATTTCTTGTATAAATTAATCTGATTTGTAACAGAATTATAGTATGTACCTATGTTTTTCTTCTTCATGGGCCGCTGATGTGGGCCTCGCTCTCTTTTTAATTTTTCGGACTTCGGCCTGCTTTGTTGCAGCTCTTTTTTTTATTTAGGAGATTAAATTGTTAACTGAATTTTGTAAACAAATTAAAAATGCATTTAAGAAGCTTGACTGGCGTGGACCACACCACTTTTCCCCTTCCCCTCAAAAGTAAATTTCTTAATACAATTTCTATTCATTCTTGCTCATGTATTCAATAATATTTGTATGCTTTATTTGATGAATGCTATTGTACCCCCAAATTGTGGGCCGAGTAGGGGCAGGCCTCATTAAAAACCTCGAGACAAAACGAGGAAAAGAGTGCCCTAAGTTTGTTCACCAACACACTACCAACTAAGCAGACAACACGTGGAAAAACACTCACAAATGCAACAGAAATGCAAACTCAACATGAATAAATGAATGAAAAAAGTTTTGAGAGATGAAGAAATGAATGTGGAAGTGAGGCTACTCAATACTGTGGGTTGATCCGCACTCCCTTTGCGGCTACGAATTTAATAATGATCCGACGAGATTTCACCTGATGATTTTAATAAATTTTTAGTAAGGAAAACGGGTCAAGTCTTGAAAATAATTATTTGAAATTAAACATCATGACCGAGCGAAATTAACATGTATAAAAATAAATAAAAAAATTGATCGGGCGACGACACGAATTTTAAGGAAAAATTGTAAAGTGTATTGATAATAGAGAAAAAAATGTTATAGTTATTATTTTAAGTTGTGAAAATGTGTTATAATTAATATTGAGAATGGTTACATAAAAATTGACAGAAAGTTTGGGGAAATAAGCAAATATTGCATTGTATTAATATTGTATTGACCATCATCAATTTATCCGAACTAAAAATAACCTAAAACAAAGAGAATACCTGATTGTGTGTTCTCTTATGATGGAACACAAAAATTTAGGTACAATCTGGTGTACCGTACAATCGGGTTGACCTGTACCGATAATACTGTTATTCATACAATTCGGGTCAGAATACGGATTCAAATCAGGGTGCGGGTTAGGATCTAAGTGTGAGTATAACCCGACTGTATCCAAGACCATCTCTCGATGGAAAATGGTGTAATACATATATATTTCCCTCCCTTTTCCATTCTTTTTATACGTTTTCTTTGTTGGAAAATTTTTTCCTCGAGCAGGAGGAAAAATTTTCACAGGTAGTTCATTTTCCCATCTTTTCACTCAATCTATGATAATACTATCACAAGTTATAGGTGTGATAATATTTTTTTATATTTTTGAACAATTTTTTTTATGTTATATACTTTTAAGATCTTTCAATTTTATTATAAAAACTTATACAATTTAACTCATCTCTCTATATTTCTCCTTCTCTCAATTTCTTTTCTCTCTCTCCTCTCTCTCTTCATAATATTTTGCCACCAAATTAGAGACATGAGACAAAAAAAAGTGAAAACCACTAAAATATGATAAAATTTTCCTATATTTTCTTTTCTCTTATTTTTTACTGATAAATTTATTACCAAAAGAATAAAGCTTAAATGGAGAAACAGCATAAAAGAAACAATGCAGGCCGAAATCTGAATAATAAAAGAAAGAGAAGCAAGGCCTAGAAAAAGGCCCATCACTGAGGGCCCAGCAATGTAGCCCAACATTACCAATACGAAGGCCCAACACAATTCCGACCAACACCCTGCAAATCCCAATCTACTGACTGATTTTGGTAAGAAGAATTTAGGGGGAAATTGTCAGCAGCACATGAGATATTTATAAGATATTTTGAGAGTTTATAATTTGTCAAAATATTTGAATAATTGAGCTTGTTACAAACTAGAGAAAGAATTGTGAGCTAGGGAGAGAATCTTAGCTAGAGAAAGAAAATTGACAAAAAAAAAATGTATTGGAAGGAGGATATATGATAGAAATAAACAAATTATATTAGATTGTTTTTGTAAAATGATTGTTGTTGTAAAAAAGATTATAAAAGAATAAATTAAGGTTTATCTGAACTTATTTATATAAATCACTGGAGCTTATATTTACAATTTATAAGTTGTCACGAGTTTATAATCCAGAAGTTGTAAAACAAATTATATTTACATTTCCGGAGCCCAACCCCGAGCGCACCCAGAAGTTGTAAAAAGCCCCCGAAAAAGCTCCAGCAACAACCACCAATCGCTCCCAAAAATAACAATGAGAGCAAAAATAAGAACGGGAGCAAAGACCCCAAATGACGGGATGGGCGCCGGCTGAACGCCGGCAGAAGCTGCCCAAGCGGAGACCGCCTAAGAAACGTGCACAAACCCCTCTTCGATCATAGACGACTAAGTAATCCTTTATCATTTATGTAAACAAAACTAGTATACGCTCATTCGTGCGATGCACGATGGACATCGAAATTAAGAGGTATTCAGATTAAAAAGTTTAAGGAGGTTGGTATATTTTAAATAAAAATATCCTTAAATTTTATGAAAAATATTTTAATACACATTCTTCATAAAATAGGGGATTCAAATATTATATGAAAATTTATTCGCATGCCTAGTTTATAAATGGATTGGTTATTGTGAAAATTATGTTTTTCGTAAGAATGTGAGAATACTGTATTGAATTTATAAAGTTAATGTATTTAAAAATATATATATTACCAAAAAAATTATTGTTAAATTAAATAAATATAAATCATATGTTCAATTTTACTTTTTTTTACAGGAAAAATAAATTACAAATCTATGAATTTATCTTTTTTTTTCTATTAGATTAAAGAATTCTAAAATAAACCAATATAAACTCCTACACCAAGTTGGATTTAAAAAAAATATATTATAATTAAAACTCATGTAAAACTCAATTTTATATCATTAAATTTTATATTTTTATATATAACCAATACGAAATAATCTATTGAAGCAATCCAAACATATGACAAAACATATGAAAATAATTAAATGCACTATGGTCCTTATCTCTCTACACTAATAACAAAAAAAAACCTATAAGTATAACGCAAAAAGAAATTATGAAAAACTCATGCAAGTTTAAAACATGAATATAGTGAAAAAATAAAATAAAAACTTGAAATAAAAGAGTAATAAAAATAATTGCAGTCTTGCATAATAAAATGTACATAATTTTCATGATTTCATAAAATATTTTATGCAAATAACAAAAAAGATGAAAAACTAACTTCATTTATAAAATAAGAGAGAGAAAGAGATTAATTTAAAAAAAATTAATTTGAATATATCTTCTTTTTACTTTAAAGTTTTTTTATATACTATTATAAATTAAATTAAAGCTCATGTCATGATATTTAATTCATATCGTATTAAATTTTTTAATTAATTTAAATGTATAAATTTTAGGGAAAATAAAAATTCTAAATGTAAAAAAAAAAATAAAGAAAAGAAAACAAAAATTGAAAACTTGCAAAGAAAAAGAAAAAGGAAAGAAGAGGGAGAGAGAGAGAAAGAGTGAGTGACGGGTAGTTGGTTAGAAGTGAGAGAAATTGGTTAAATTTAGAGAAAATGGGAGAGAGAAAATTTGGCGGTAAAAAGTTACCGTTATACTGATCTTTTATATTATATATAGATAAGATACTCATCAAAGCTGCATAAACACCAGCAAACACAAACTAAAAGAGGTAAGTTATTTCTGTAGGTCAAACAGCAGAATGGTTAATGCCTAAACCCAAAGATCTTGCGTTCGAATCCACCTTAGTGCGGTAAACCCCATGAAACCAACAGCAAAAGTACGATAAACGAGTCGAGCTCATATAAGCACAGACCCAAGCTCAGAACAACTCCAACTCGGAAGAAATCTTCATCAACATCTGCATCACGAGCTGAAAAATTACTCAATTCTTTTTATATCTAAACTATCATCCAAAACAAACACATGAAATTCTTTAGGTGTATCATGAAATTCTCATACTAAGATGGGCACAAATTCAATTGCTCAAAAAAAAGTGATGGACAAAATTCACAGAACCAGAAACAGAATGTGATTCAAAAATATCCACTCATTTGATTATTATCATAATTGATACTCCCTCCGTCCCATGAAGCAAGACCAAGTTTCCTTTTTGGTCTGTCCCACGAAGCAAGACCAGTTTCTAAAAGTAGCAAAAAATTTACTATTTATTCACTTTTTCACCAACCACGCTTAACACACAAAATATCAATTTCTTAATTCCCGTGCTGAAAAGAACTTGGTCTTGCTTCATGGGACGGAGGGAGTAGTTAATTAAACCTAATGACGACATGTGATACCAAAACAAAGCTACTACAGTTTTCATTCCATACATAATTCAGTCAGAGCTTATGATCCTCAACACAATCCAAAATAAGTCACAATTCTTAATATGGTGTCTCACCTTTCCATGTCTCTTCTTTAGACCCATACCTGAAAATTTATAGATAGTATAGTGTGTGAGACTATATAAATATTCACAGGATGATCACGCAATATTAACGTGAAATATATATTAAGAGTAGGACATGAATTGATGGGCAGTTGCGAGACTAACCTCGTAAACATGATAGTAATGGGTTTCTCGTCAAAAGAATAAGTGGCGGTAACATCAACCCAAGTCATTGGACACGGTTGTAATAGCTCAGCACAATTCAAAGCTTTAGGATTCCAGTTCACTAACTCAATATTTCCTCCGCATGTACAATGAGACAGCCAGTGGATCTCTTCTAGTTTGTAGCAATGTTTCATGCTTAGGTGTCTAAGCTCAGGGAAGCTTCCAGAACTTGGTTTCCATTGCACCAAATCACTGTCTTCAATTAGAAGAAACTCAAGTTTCTGAAAACTTCTATCTCGCGCTTCCCACTTTGAACCCAGAAAGGCGTAGGCTCGCAATTTGAGCACTTTAAGATATGGCAAAGAGCCAATTACATCCATGTATTCCCAAGGAAAACCCATGCCACTCAAGTGTAACTTTCTCAATCCACTTGGAAACATCATCGATGAACTAGGAAACGCGTAATCGTACTTAACCACAGGATTTGTGATGCCACATTTCAGTGTCTTCAAACTTTCAAGTGTTGAAACACAACCAAAGCAATTGATAAGGTCATCATGCTCGTCGTAAGGGGTTAGCTCGATTTGAACTCCAAATTTCCTTATGCAAGGAACTTTTCTGGAAAGCTCCAGGATAGTACAAGTGTTGGCATGAACACCTACAAGTGTTGAGAGAATTTCCAAACAAGCAGAATGAGATGGAGCTACAAGGCTCTTCCCCAATATCTCAATATGCTCTAACTCTTTCATATCCCATATTTGTATTGGTACAGACGATGGAGCTCTACAAATTCTAATGTTGCTATGCGGATGGACAATCAAGACACGAAGGTTGAAAAGTTTGGATATGGTTGTTGGGAGTTCTCCGTTGCAAGTTACAGCAAGGTACTTTAGTAGGACTAGTGTCAGAATCTTTGTAGGGAAAGTGTACAAACGCTGATTAAGAACATCTAGTTTTCCAAGCAACTTGAAATCATCCCCTACTGGGATTGGATATTGGTGGTATGGACCATAAAAAAGGAGAGAACGTGCAGAGGATGCACAGTTCAATCTCACCGAGGTGCAAAATTCTTTGATGCCAAATAAAAGGTTATTTTCAAGACACAAGCAACGCTGACCTTCTACATCATCTTCTAAGCCATCAACAAGCTTTTTAAAGACATGATAAAACTTGTTCTTCTGAGCCTCTCCTCTACACACGTACCGCCACGAGGAGTGAAGCCGGCAAGTTTTAATCTTGGGAATGGCATAACTAATATGCCCAGTACTATGGTTGGATAAAGCAAGATTCCTAGTACAAAGCTCGTCCAAACATTCCCAGACAGAACCTCTATGAAACCAGCCCTCAGTAGAAAGCATATTAGTGATCTTGGAAAGAGGGATGTCATAATCTGGAGGGAAGACTCCCAGATACAGAAAAGGCATTTTAAGATATTGAGGTAAGTAGTCGTAACTTGGGAAAAGTACCTTTGATATCTCATTATATGCATCAGTGAAGACTGAATTCCTCATTTCTGCTACATCGTCCCAGTATTTTGGGTCTGTATTATGGGATTTTGATAGGATGTCAGCCACTGTGACTATCGTGAGAGGAAGACCTTCACATTTCTTGGCAATTTTGGTAACGGCTTTGTCGAGTTGAAAAGGGCATTCCTTTTCACCAAACACCTTCTCGCATAGTAGCTCCTTACTTTCTTCTTCATTCAAAAACGGCACGAATATCGTATAAAGGAAAGACCTCGAGAAAAATACGTTACTGTCTCGAGTTGTAACCAAGATATGAATTGATGCATCAAGCATGTTCGATAAGGAAATCATCAAGGACTTCAATGTCTGCCCCTCCCATACATCATCGAGCACAACGAGGCATTTCTTTCCTTGTGTGATTCCAGACATTTGAGTTAGAATGCTTCTTAAAACATCATCGGATTGAGATTTTCTGCCTACAGTGACCCATGCGCGATGCTCAAAATGGCCCAAGATATCTGGATCGTCAAAAAGTGTCTCAGCAAGAGCAGTCTTCCCAATGCCTGCAGTTCCAACAACTGCGAAGATATAATGCTCATACTCATTTTTCATAACTTGCTCTTTGAGGTGTTGAAATGTATTCGATAATCCAATCATCTTGGGCTTGTTCCCACTTCTTGTGGAAATGGATTCATCCTCGTCGTCGTCTTCAGGCATATTGTCTACTTCGTAAACGTATTCCTCCTCCATTTCCTTGAGCCTCTCCATCAAGGAAGTAACATGAGATTCATTCATTATTCTTGCCATGTTGAAGTTTCTTACAATCTGTGGCTGTGAGGGAAGAGATTCCAATAAGCCTTGGAATCCACATGCTCCCTCTTTCATAATTCCTTCATCTTCTACTTGTGAAAGAATCTGTTGATAGAGAAGGGATTCCAATATGTCCTCGAATTCCCAAATCAAGTATTTGATTCTTCCATCCAAAGCATTCACCTTCTTCCTGCTCTTGCTTGTGCTTGTGCTGTCCAATTTTTCCAGAATATCTTGCAATGGAGAATGTAAGATGTATGGAGAGGACCCCACAAGGCTAGAATGAGAAGAATGGAGAATGTAATCAAGTGTATTCCTCAGCGAATTCACTGCACCGTATGCCGTCATTCCTCTCTGGTTGTGGCGGCGGCGGCGGCCACAAATTAGAATAAATTAAATCATAGCTGCTGAGTTATAAAATTCTTGAAAATCAAAGCAGAACAACTTCTCTTTTTCTCTCTTAGCTTCTTGTCTTGATTTTCAATTGCAAGAAATGACTCCACTCAATCTTGCAGCCATTGCCATTTACAGAGTTTGGTGGAAATCAGATAATGTGCCATTAATTTCACACCTACTACTTTATGATTTTTGTAGATGCATGGTTATGAAATGGGAAATTTCAATATTTGGGCCACTTGCTATTAATTTTCTTGTTTCCTTTGCATGTGATTGATTGGTGTGTCATTAAAACATATATTAATGTAGATTGGATTGGAGTGAGAAAAGTCATACTCCCTCCGTCGACGTCCCGGTCCAATAGTCCCATTTTATTTGGGCACGGAGATTAAGAAACTTGCTTTTTGAGTGTAAAAGTGAGTAAAGGAGTGGGACGTCCCGAAAAGGAAAATGAGACTATTGGAGTGGGACGGAGAGAGTACATCTTAAAGTCAGTCTGCTCCACTAGAAATTAAAATTCTACAGGCGACTCAGATAAGCAGACTTCCTTAATTAACTTCATATTTTATTATGGTGATTTTATATTTTTGAAGCACATAATATGTTAATATTCCAATATTGGCCCACATGCAATTTTCTTGTTTCCTTTGGATGTGATTGGTGGTGTATCATTTCAAAATATTTTTGTGGGTTGGATTGGAATGAGAAAAGCCACACAATTGAGACAATTTTGCTTCACTAAAAAATTATATGGGTGGCATAAGTGGTACTTCCTTAATTTATGTTTTAGTTCGATGTTATGGTGTTTACATATTTTTGAAGCATGTATATATGATTACAAGTTCATCATATTAGTGAGAGAGAGAGATGTTAATCAAGTATCCCAAGCTGTTTTAAATTTGAATATTTACATTAGATTTTTGTTTCAAGTTAAATATTTTGGTACTAGTGTTAGACTATGTTTATCGATAACCTATCTTAACCCAACTTTTTAATAAAAAAATTATATCTCACTCTTCCACATACTGTCATACACACCTATAACTCTACAATTTGTATACTTTATTTATCAATAACTCATTCCAACTTAAATATTTCTCTTTTACTTCTTTCGTCCACGTAAAATAGTTTTTTTTTTTTTTTTTTTTTTTCATTTTGAGATGTCCACAAAAATTAGTCCTTTTATATTTTTAGAAACTATTAATCACATGGTGAGCTCTATTCTCCACTCACAATACAATTAATTATCATTATAAACACTACTTTTAAAGTGAGACATTTTCTCCACTCACAACACAAATACTATTTTTATTAAAACTTGTATCGTCCCTAAGTATGACTATTTTTTATGGACGAAGAGGGTATTATTTATCATGATAATTTTTAATTGTAAAATACCAAATGCCATTTTACTAGTATTTGATTGAAAAAGGTGAGTGGCAAGGTTGGTCTGCAAGATGCAGGCTCAACGGGTTAATTATCCTATCATTGAATATTTCATAATTTTTTTGGTTAATTTTTTTGTCGTATTCTATGACGCATCACCATTATTTGTTAATGAACATAGTCTCATGCCACCAAGCCAAGCTCTTGGATGAGGTTATAAGCTTTTTAAAATAATTTATAAGCTCTAAGAGCTCATTTCTTTATAAGCAGCACTCATTTTACAAAAATAACTATAATTTTTTATTTTCATTATATATCATTATAATTTCATCTCTTTTTGATTCTCTCTCTAATAAAATTTTTCTTTCTCTAACTAAAAGTTCTAGCTCTTTCTAACTTATAAGCTCAATTATCAAAACACTCTAACAATTTATAAGCTCCAAGAGCTTATAATTAATATCTTTAAAATAAGCTTAGTCAAACACCCTCTAAGTATGACATGATTGACTCTATGAATCCTAATTACCGGGTTCGAGTCCACCATCATACGTACCGTCTTTCAATTTCTTTAATAATAATAATAATAAAGTTCGATCAACACTTTACGAATACCCAAAATAACCAGGAATCTAGGATGTTCAAACATATTACAGATGATGAAATAGATCAAGACAAAATCACTTCTACCACCTGCCTCTGCCCTTCTAGTTCACATCCTGCAAAATTTACAGATTTTTGGAGTGATTACTAATCTTCTGATAGCATAAAAGTGTTTATGCAGTCGCATCCTCCATAAACCGAATAATAAAACGAGTAAAGTTATAAACACGAAGATGGAGAACATGAAATCTCACCTTTCCGACTTTGTTATATATCCTCATTCCTCATCCTGAAAATTGATGACAAATCAATATAGTGTGTGTCAACATACATGAAATCTCATAATTAACTTGAAATATATATATATATATATATAGGGGCGCGCTCCAGTGAGACCCCCTATATTTCGTGTAACATGAGTACAATGAATAAGACATATAATACTAATGAACAAAACGTATATCTAATGAACAAGATGTATATACTGATGAAAAATAAAATTTAAAAAATTCGTAATGAATAAGACATATATACTGATGAACAGAGCCGTATATACCGATGAACAATGTAGTATATACTGATGAATAACAAAATTTAAAATATTCTGCTCCCTCTAGGATTCGAACCATGAGAAAAAAAATCACTCTCCAGATACAATATCAGCCATAGGATTGATAAAATAAACGCACCAGATCGTACCCTAGATCTCATTAAAATTAGGGGGTCTCATTGGAGCGGCCCCCTATATATAGGGTAGGGTTAATATATATAAAAACCCCTCTTAAGATGAAAACTAGGAACCAATTTAAATCCATTGATTTAAATAAAATAGAGGGCTGAGATTAAACTACAGATGCACAGTTTCGATTGCATAGATGCACAGTTTCAATTGCATAGATGCACAATTTCGATTTGCTTGAGTATTTTGCATTGTTGGTTTCAATTGCAGAAATTGCATATTTTTTAAGTGCACAGTAAAATATAATAGATGCACAATTTCTTTTGTTGACTAAATCCTAACCATTAAATCTAATATTTAAAAGGTCAAGATTAGGTTCCTAATTCTCATTTTAACATAGGTTTTTATTAGAACCTCCTCCTATATATATATATATGAACTATAAAATGGCCTTTTAAAACTTTTAAAGATAAAAGTTAATTAGCCACTAACATAAAAAAAGAGATCGATAGATTTGGTTGTAAATTATAATCGACCATATTATTTCCTCTGAAAATAAATGACGGCGAATTATGAAGAAAATCATAAAGAATGTAATGATGCTTTAATTAGTCAATGATAGTAATTAATGTTCACATGCATATTAATTGCCGTGACACGTCAGACTTTGTTTATAGTTATAGATATGGAAAATCATAAAAATAATTTTAGAGGGTTTATTTGTGTCTATTATATCATCCCTAATGGTTTCTCTATCCACTTCATTTTGGAACAAGCATCAAACATTAGATTCTGACGAAAGATTTTTGGTTGGAACATGATCGTATTTTATGTTTATTTTTTCCATTATATATATTGGTTTTATGTTGGTCAAGATTTGGTTGTATGTGTAAACAATTTTTTTGTATAAAGAATTCATAAGTAAACGCTCCTTTTTTCTTTTCTTTTTTTTCCTTTGGAACTTAATAAAAAAAAAAAATTATAGGAATTTTTTTTTAAATAATTTATGTGTGAAATGATTAATTGACGAGTAATATATACTTTACAACAAATTAATTGCGTGAAAAACTATTGCTAATCTTTTGTTGCCACGCCACATCCCTCTGCAGCCCTTTTTCTCTATCGTCGACGCCACCTTCTCCATCGTTGTCATAACCACCTCTCTCCGTCGTCACCTCTTGCATCTTTATTGTTACTGTAAAAATTGTTTTTCATTTATTATTAATGTGTTTGATTGGTCTCTTTTCTTTGTTATATGGCTTTTGGTAACTTAATTGGGCTAATCATTATTGAAATTACTTAATTTTTTGTTTATCACTGAAGAAGAAGATTGCATTTTGCATTTTTGTGTAGCAATGTGTTTGATGGGACTCTGTTTTGTGTAATTAGTCAGCGCATACATGCTCTTTTTTTTGTTGTTATTAGCTGGTAACGAAGCTATCAAAATCTTGAGGGAAACGAATCCAAAATAGGCAAAGGGGTTATTCTGCTTCATCTTTGGATAGGTCAACAAGTTTCAGAGATGGAATTGAGGATAGGAACTTTGCTTCTGGGAAGGCAAATACACAAATTTTCGACAAATTTTGGTTTTTTCCACAACCTTTTAATTTGAAAAAGAAAAAAAAAAACCTTCCTTTGATTTTTTCAAACTTCTCCCACGTCCACGGTGACTTTTTTCGATGAATTTAAAGCTGAGGTGACATAATAATGCCAGGGTGTCGTCACTGTGGATCAAAAATGAAAACAACGTCGTACAGGCTTTGTAAATACAAATTTGAAGAACTTTTAATGCGGAAAATCATAAAGTAAATAATTTTGCTCATTTTTTTAGAAATTAATTTTGCTCACTTAAAACCAATTTCAAAATAGATAAACTATCAAATAAAATACGCAAATAAACCTTGAATTTAAAAGCATCAAGCCATGACATAAACATAATATAATAATATTATAACTTAACTTGATAAATCGAATATGATATGAAAATAGTTTAAAATGCATGCAAAACTTATTCTAAACAAAATATGAGATATTGCATTAAATTCAAAGGGGCAACATTTTTCAAAATATGACTTGAGATGCCATTCGACCCTCCACTGCATCTCCAACTTCAATTACCTGAAATATTTGTAAAGTATGGGATGAGCATGCACAGTATACTCAGTGTGGGATATCATGCAATAATTGTCCAAGTTAATAAAACGATAACACATACGATATTAACATTTATAACATTTACTCGCACGGTGGCATACCAAGGACCTTTCCGTCCTGGACCTATTCAACGGGCCCCTGGCTATTATGGTTGCAACCTTAACTTTTACATTTAAATCGTATTGTGGCATACCAAAGACCTTTCCAGCCTGGACCCATTCAACGGGCCCCTAACGATATATAATTTAACTCGTATACGGTAAACACATAATATTAAAATGACCACAACATGTATTAAAATAAAATCTCACACTGAAAATTTTGTACTTGATTAATAACTTGAGTAATTCACATCAACAGTTACGTTCTAGTCACGCCGTACCTAGTCAGATAAATTCAGATAATAGATGTAATCAAGCTTTTTTTTAAGATAATTTAAATAATTTTAAGAATTGTTCTATAGCACTAACCCAATGTCATGAGCCTAATAAATAAATAAAATACTAAAATATGTATACTTTCTTCTTGTGGAACTTAGCTCAAATTTTTTAGGGTTAATGGTTGAAAATACCCTTTTTCATAGATAAAACCTAAAATGTACCCACCTATTTTAAAACATACAAAATGTACCCACTTTGGACAACTTTGCCCTTTAGCTATTTCCACCCTTTGTTTTGCTATTTCCAAGAATTCTCTTTAATTCATTATATGCATTAAAATTGGGGCTTGAATGGTATATCGGCTGGAAACTTTCCTCGTGCCCGATAGATTACCTGGTAATCTGGGTCTGGACTGTGAGACAATGCCACGTACTTTCAAGTAAATAAACAGTTAAAAGATCCTTGTTTAAAATGGTATCAGAGCGGGTTTTTATAGAGGATTTATATAATTTTTAGTTTATTTTATTATTAACCCATGTGGGAGGAGACTCCATTAAAAGTTTATGGATCCGGACGAGTGTCCGAGATGTGTACACTACAGGAACTCTCTCCAAAATTTGGAGATAGAAATCGGTCACTTTCTTAGTGACCTAAGATGGAACAATCGAGTCCTCATCACCAACCTGAGACGAGGAGGAGATATCGAGCTTATTCGCAATATTATTGCGAGTATCCAGGGCTATCATCGGCAACTGATGATAATGGCCACAGCCAGGGCGACTATTGAACAAAACATGGAGGAGGCCCATCAGTCACACGATTGATGGAACCAAAAGACAAGGCGGGAGTAGCCTTTCCAGGCTACCAAAAGATCGAGCCAAGCTCTTCCGACAATGTCAATTTGCGGGAGATCCAAAAGACGGTGGAATATTATGGCGTCAAGCTATACGATCTACCGATGGAGCTGAGCAGAATATCACTCAAACAAGAGGAAATACTCATCCTCTTGCGTGATATCCAGAAAAGAATGGAGGAAATCGAAAGGCGAAAACCATGTTCCGGAAAAATTCGGAAGCAATGGACCAACGACCCAACAAATTCCCCTATATTTGAGGCAGCACCCAAGGAGTTGCAGCCAAAGGATATAATCCGAATCATGAAAGGCAAATATTATGAATAGCCTGGACAGAATCGGATTGGAAGATCTACAGGAGTTAGCAGAATCTTTTGCTAACCTCAACATGGTTGATCTAAAGATGAACCATGGAGATGAGGTTCCCAAAACCGAGCTTCAAGAAGAAAGTTCGTCAAAAAGGGGTGGGGCTTCAGATGATGCCAGCCATTACCAACGAACCAAAAGACGCAGGCCACAGATGCGGGATACTCCTGTAGGAAAGGCCACACTTGAACCAATCCATCCATATGGATTGATTCTCAACCTTGACGAAGCCAGATTTAAAGATTGGGAGGATCTGATCGACGAATGGGCTTCATCATTAAATATCGTAGTCACCACAATTGAGTACGATAAGAAGGAGTTTGCCAAAATCTTCGAAGCAAGTCTTGCAGGAATGGCAAAACAATACTGGGATAAAATCGAGATCTCAGCAAGGGAAGAGCTGTTTACTAGCACTAAACCTTATGAAATCATTAAGGAGGCTACTAAACAGATAAAAATCCATTTTTTGGGAATGGGTTTTTTCGAAGGAGCTGCAGAGGAGAAACGCAAGAAATATCATCAGGCACTCTACAATCTAAGATTAGTGGTGCTGGAGCCCAAAGCTCTTGATGAATTTCTACGTCTTTATACCCTATATGTTCATATGGGGGTAGTTGATGATACAATCGCCAAGGACCTCTTTTTCACAAAGTTTCCGAGTCCATGGAGGGAGATGCTCATCAACGAGTACGTGTCACCAGGAGAATATCCTCTTGATAGTGCATCAAGAAGGATGTCTTATGTTCACAAGAAGCTGTCCGAATGGTGCCATAAGGCGGCGGACCTGAGGAATCTCAAAAGATTGAGAAAACTCAACAAGAAATCTCCATTGATGTGCGACAACATTGATCTTCCGACAGAGATTGGTGCTGAACTGCTATATCAAAGAAGGAGTAGAAAGAAACATAGGTACCAACCCTATGAAAGAAAGTCCAGAAGGAGTTCTTGGAAGCCAAGAACTATGTGGACCAGACAGAAGGCACGCTCCTACAAGTCAGGCCAACGGAGCGGACCATCAAGAAACCGATTCTCGAATCAAAAGAGAATCCCGGCGAGGAAAACTTTCAGGCGTACTCAAGCCAAAGCAAATGAAAGTTTCAAGGATTGCAACTGCTGGACATGCGGAGCAAAGGGGCATATTTCAACCAACTGCCCAGACAACGAGAAAAAGGAGATGAGAAGATTCGAATCCACACCGGATATCGAAGACGCAATCTTCTACCAGAAATTGATACCCGTGTATCAGTTTGAAGATATATCCTCTGATGAGAGTATATATGAGCAAGAAGAGATCTTTAGTTCTGAAAATTCGGAGATGTCCGATGGATCAACCGGGTACGAGTCAGACTAAAGAAGAGCACGAGATCCACCACACCCAGAAGGAGGATCAGAATGGATTCACAAGCCATTTTCTGATTCCACAAGAAGAGGTGGTGAATAAACTCGTGAAGAAACTCAACAAGGAAATTGGAGAAGTACAAACCTATCAAGGATTCTCTAATGGAAGAATGAATCGAGTTCTTAATAGCTTGATACCATCGAAAAGGAAGCATCATGTCTATTTTGGTGTTACAAACCAAGAAACGGCGCTTCCAATCGAGATTACAAGTAATCAGGTGGAAATCCAGCTGGTTCCGTCCGAGGATATTATGAAGGACCTCCAGAAAATGAAGCCAGAAGTCGCTTGCACGATAAAATGGATTCATATTGGAGCCATTCAGTTGGTGATCAAATCATCCCTTACCCCAGGGACAGACCAACCAATTGATGTCGCACTTTGCGACAAAAGAATCAGAGATACTAGAGCTTCAGTTCTTGGAGCTTTTTCAGGCAATCTCTATGCCAAGAGGATTATAACAGAATTCTACCCACAGATCTCTTATAATCTGCAAGATTCATCCTTCAGCCGGGCCCTGACACTCTATCAGGACTACAAGAAGAAGGAGCTAATGACGGATGGAAATAGGCCATACTCACTGACTTATCAAGTCTCGTATGCCTTATCAAATTCCCATCACACGGAATTATTTCTGGGAAAGAAATTTATTGAAATTCCAGAAATATTCAAAGAAGTTGCCAAGGCGGTCAATCCAAACCGAGTAGGAACTCCTCAGATTGGGGAAATCGACATCGATGTTGGAGACAAGCCGATACTTAGCCATACCCAGAGTCTCAGACTGGGGGAACCAAGGCTATCATTTCAAGGAAATAGGCTAACTTCAGGGCCTATTACAAGAAGTTTCTCTCATTCATATGAGAGAAAGGCGATCCAGGAAACACCAGTTCCGGACATAAGGGTTAAGCTCAAATGTCCCGAAGGATGGAGACAGGTTTCCACAAGAATCGATACAACCAACAAGGAAAACCAGTTTCCTTGCAGTTCGTTGTATTACTTGGCGAATCCAGGAGACAACCGATACATCGGAACTCTGGTGGTTGGAGGTTTTGAAATCCAAACCGAAGGCCAAGCCGGACAAGAAGCAGACGTCCTAATCTTAGGACGAGATTTCCTTGACAAATACAAACCATGGTCATGGAAATCAGGAGGAATGGAGATCACCATTGGACGCCAAAGAGTGATGATCCAATGACCAGCCCATTCTCGATATACATCTCAGTGGGGATGTTATACGAGAAATACAAAGCAGAATATTTTGCTGCTTATGTGGATTCGGGAGCAGGAATCTGCACAGCAAAACGAGGAGTCTTCCCAGCAGAAGTGGAAGAAGATCTACCTCGAATTGCAGGAAGGGATTTCTCCAAAAAGATTTTGCTCTTATCAAAAGGAGTAAAACAGACGGAAATATTGATCGGCGGAGCAGGACGGACACCTTGGTACAAAGTCAAAACTCCACCAATTTATTTCCACGATACCGGAGCAGATATATTATTCGGAAATAATTTTCTGCAAAGTTTCAAGAGGTACATACAAGACAATGAGGCCAGGAGGCTAGTGTTCACAACCAATTGTGACCACAAGATCATTGTGCAAAGGCTCCACGGAGCTTTTCATCGCTCGATGCCAATCAAATTTCGCAGCAAGCGTGGTGATGATGGCAGACTCCGACGACCACAAATGAAGGATCAGCGGAGATTCGGAGAAGTTTTGCTCAAATGCAGAACTGAGGGATTCCCAGATCTCTCCGAGGAGGAAATTCAAATCCTCAAAGTATCCCTGATATCACACAAAGATATCAAGGAAGAAGAACAGGTGTCCATTGCCGACGTCAAAAGAAGGATTCAGAAGTGTTACCACGAGGATCCTTTGGCATGGTGGGACAAGAACCAGCTCAGAGCAACCTTGAAAGTTAAAACTGGAAAGGAGCATGAGTTCGTTAGGTTCAAACCTATCCTAATGAACCCTCGAGATCAACAGGATATGGGAAGTATAATCAAGGAACACCTTGATTTAAAACTTATCGAAGATGGAAGATCACCCTACAGCAGTCCTGGATTTCTGGTGAGAAATCATGGGGAGATCAAGCGAGGAAAACCAAGATTGGTCATTAATTATAAAGGGATTAATGACATTCTTGAGTTTGACGGATATTTCATCCCAAGTAGAGAACACCTTATCGACTGCATCAGAAGTGCAAAGGTATTCTCAAAGTTCGACTGCAAATCAGGTTTCTACCAGATTCGCATGGATGAAGGGAGTAAGAAGTTCACAGCCTTCTCAACTCCACAAGGACATTATGTCTGAAATGTCATGCCAATGGGGTTAGCCAACGCGCCTCAGATATTCCAAAGAAAGATGGATAATCTATTTAAAGATTATGCTTCGTTTATGTTTGTTTATATTGATGACATCCTTATTGCATCAAAAAACATTCATGAACATGTCAGGCATCTGGAGATCTTTGCCGATGTTTGCCAACAAGAAGGACTAGTGCTGTCAGAAAAGAAGGCAGTTATAGCCACCCAGAAGATGGAGTTTCTGGGAATCGAGATCGATGAATCTGGAATCATTCTACAAGATCACATTGTGAAAAAGGTCCAGAATTTTCCAGAAGATCTCAAGGAAAAGAAGCAGCTCCAAAGCTTTCTCGGAGTTGTTAACTTTGCAGGAATGTTCATCAAAAATCTTGCGGAGTACAGGAAAATCTTTAGTCCATTACTAAAGAAGGATGTTCCATTCATCTGGAAGGAAGAACATCGAGAGGGTATGAAGAAGTTGAAAGAGATTTGCAAAAATCTCCCAAAGCTTTCAATACCACAAGACGAGGATGATTTGGTCCTCTACACGGATGCTAGTGATTTCTGGTGGGCAGCAGTGCTTACAAAGATCACCCCATATGGAGAAGAACCTTGCAGATACTGTAGCGGTCTTTTCTCCGACGACGAGGCTGTGCGATGGCACATCAACGAGAAAGAATTCTTTGCAGTGCGAAAGGCTTTTAAAAAATGGCCGCTTTTCTTACTGGCTAAAAAATTCGTTTTGAAAGTTGATAACACTAACGTTAAAGCTTTCTTAACAAAAAAGTTTGAATCTAAACCCGAAAGGGCTAGATTAATTAGATGGCAAGCAGAATGCCAATATTATGATTATGATATTGTCGTTTTGAAATCTGACCAGAATGTTCTTGCAGATTTCCTTACAAGGGATGGAGCTCCCTGAAGTGGAGGCCATCGAGGCAATACAGGCGCAGCTCTTTGAAAGCCTAGAGCTGCTACAACAAGAGTGGCACAGATGTGTGCTGCATACTAAACAAGCAGGAAAGATACAAGCGGCTGACGAAGCCAAAGTATCTAGCCAAATTGATGTCTGTTTCATGAAGATGTTCAATCTTCAGGAAGCAACCGAAAAGCCGCTCTTGCGCGCAGTCCGTGAAAATCGGGCTAAAGCAATGCTTTCCGTACAGGGCGGATTACCTGTAGCAGGGGATTCAAGTACCCCTAGCCCAAGTCCTGAGAGAATGGCTTCACAGCCGGACGCTCGAGGAAAAGATGTTGTTAAGGAGTCAATCCCTGAAGCAACATGTCAACCCTCCACCTCTGGGGTAAAAGAGGGAGAGATCAGCCTTAGGCCCATGACAGGCCAAGTTAAGGTTGATACTAATCTTTTTATTCCTTCTCCTTCTTGGCAGAATTATCAAGACAGGTGGGAAAAACTTCTTACGAGAAGAGGCATTAATCCGGGAAATTGCCGGGTTGATGTTGCAGGAAAATATCCAAGGGTTTGGTTCACTCCAGGAGCCAATCCAAACGATGTTAAGGAATGGTATGAATTTGGGGCATTAGCTTCAGTTTATACCACTTCTCCGGCCTTCACCGAAATCAAGGGTCTACCCAAATGGATCCAGAAATCGGTGTTCGACACATGGGAGAACAACGAGTCCCTCAAAAGGGGAGATGTCCTGGAACTGTATTTCTTCAGTGCAGCTCCAGAACCAGTTGGCAAGGGAGTCTACGAAGCCTTCCATTTCATCAAGCTTCGGAGGCCAGATACAGGAGCTTTGAATCGAATCAAAGTTCCTGGGTTTAATGCCGCAATCGTCTCAACAATCCCGGAGGATCAAATCTCCACGAGACGAGCATGGGGTCTTTGGGTCTGTCTCACAGAGATGGACAAAATGAAGTCCAGGTTCAAGTTCAATCAAAGTTCGGATCTGGGAACGTTCCTGGTCAACACAATGACAGGAACCACAACTCAGTTTGCTGAAAAGTCTTTCGAAGACAAGAGGCAAACAATCTGGAGTAACAGGATAGCGGGGAGCAAAGAAACTCGTCGCAAATTCTGCAATATGGCTCATGTAAGCCATTGGATCGATAGGATCTGCGATCAATGCTCATCGCAGAAGGAGCCAGAATTCGGCAAAGGATTCTTTCCAAAGCCGGATAAAAGAAGATTCCGGTCTGATGAACATGACAAGCATCAGACCCCAAAGGGAAGGACACCTCGGGCACCAAAAAAGTAAGGTGGCCGACAGAACATTGTGAATCATGTGATTCACAGCCAGGATCGCACCCACAAAAGAAACGACAAAAGTGGGTAGAAGAACAGGAGGACCACTTACCAAAAGCTTCAGGACAAAAGTAAGTGGAGAAGAAAGCAGCCGGCCCCTACCAGCATTATCACAAGAAGATAAAAGAAGGGGTCCAGCACCATGTGAGGCCACTAACAAGTGTTGGCAATAATGGCCAACAAAAGAAGGTGGATGTCACAATCAAGCAAGCTGGCCACGAAGGAAGAATCCGAGGCCACCAACCAAGCAATTATAGAGGGGCTCAAACCTCTATATAAACACAAGAGCTGGAGAGAAGAAGGGCATCAGAAAATCACACCCATTTCACACAACACACATCTTCTCTCTAGAAATTATCTTTGTATTTTTTAATTCTGTTTTAAAAGTTTTCAATTTTAGTCTAGTTTCCTTTTATTTTTATGTACACAAGTATTGGCTACTATGAGTAGCTAAAACAAGTTGTCTCCTCCCTTGGGGGATATTTTATGAAATAAAATTAGATTTTATATAAATCCTCTATAAACGCTTTGTTTTTGTCCAACTATTCCGGGTTGAGTAAAAATATTTTCTTTATTTTTCCAACATATTATTTAGTCGGCACTTAGTGAAGGAGAAGGGTTGCAACCATCTCTTGCGAGTGTGTGGTTGGTGCGTGCCGTGGAGGCAGACGAGCCGTAAAACGCAACAAGACCGACTCCTGAAGAAGACCAGTCGACAAAGGTATAATGTTGGTTTAATTTAAGAATTATTTTGAAGTGTTTACGGAAGCATGTTGGGCCTGTTTACTGTTTAAAAACATAAATGATTATAATGAATTTTAGAGAATCATTTGTTCAAAGGTTGAAGTGTATATTGCTCGACGCACTCGACGTGCTCGTTTGTTTGTTGGCGAGCAATATACCAGAATGTGCATAGGGGTATTATTGTCTTGAATGGGTAGATTTTATATGTTTGGTAAAGGGTGGGTACATTTTTGTTTTTGTCTTTGAAAAGGGGTACTTTCCATTTTGCCTCAATTTTTTAACTAATAAAGCATGTTTCAATACTTAAATATATAAAAGTAGATTTGAGCCCATTTATGCCAAAAATCAAGTTCACTATTTAAAGTCCATGAAAAGAAAGTGTTCAGCCCAATTATAGAAGCCCATATTAAATATCCCTAAGCCCAAAACTCATTTCAATTTAGTAGATTGTTAGTTATGCTTTCTTTGTTCAATTTAATTATGTTTTATTTCGATAGCATAGCAAATTTATTAATTCAGTGAGTATAATGAAACACTAGTCTAAAATATGTGACCTAATTGTTTTATTGATTGATACATTTAGATGAATTATTTACATCTCAATCAGAAGAAGCTTTTAGTTTAAGAAGGGATATTCGTGCTTATAATAGAATATTGTCATTTACTTCGTTCAGTATAAAATTGGATAAAGAACTCGCATCTGTAAGACGAAGAGTTTATTCTTTACAAGCACAAGGAATGGTTTATCATGATCTTCCTGAATTGATCCCACAATATACATGTATTTTCAATAATACTTTTACGACACACAAAGTAAGGTTGAGAACCGAATTAACATAAGATGCACGTAGAAATTTTAGAGTTCAACCCGTATGAAAAATTCTTACAAATTAATTTATGTAAGAATTTACTGGTGTTTTTGATAAAATTATTTGAATTTGAATACACTTCCTCGCGTTACCAAGAGCTTATTATTATTATTATTATTATTATTATTATTATTATTATTATTATTACTCAAAATGACTCGAATTCAAATTGCAACAATTGCTCTATTTTCAGGGGGCAATTGCGTAGAGCTTGGTTTTAGATTGCGAAGTGTGAATTACCCTTTATTATATCTTATTCAAAGATCACAAAAAGGGGGATTTAAAGTCTCCCAAATCTATTATAAAAATAGAGAATATATTCTACTTTTGCATGTTATTCTACCACTTCAAATAAACAAACAGGTTTTGTTGTTTATTCAACTGACGTAGCCCTCTGATCACGGCCAAAACTTATAATGCTATTTTAATATGAATTTTAGGGTCATTTTTTAAGATTTGGGTTAGACTCAATCTCCCAAATCGAACAGAAAGTAGCTTTCCATATAAATAGTCTTAGTTGCTTTTGCCTCCAAAAATCACTCTTTATAGTTCCACAATTATTTTCTTCGTCTTTTCCTCATTCACACTCCAATTAATTATTTTCTCCGTCTTTGTCTTTCCAATGGGAAAAATATTATTTTAGCTTTGAATAAAAGGAAACTCTGCATTTCCTACTTTCATCATTAATCCTTCCCATTTGCCTATCATATCCACACACACACTATATATACATGTATATGGATTTCATAGTTCAATATTCTAAAAAATTACTACTGTCAAAATCAAGCCAAAAAATGCCAAAATCTCCCCATTTTCTCATCCTTGCACTACTCTTACCAATCCATTATTTGATGGATTATAGCTCAGCCAAAACCGATATCAACACCGATCGTTCTACCCTTCTCGCCTTAAAATCCCAAATCACATTAGATCCTCAAAATATATTGACCCAAAATTGGAGCACCGAAGCCAGTGTTTGCAGTTGGATCGGAGTTACTTGTGATTCACGTTACAATAGGGTTACTCAGTTGAATATATCGTCCATGGGTCTTGTGGGAACCCTCCCACCAGAAATTGGGAATCTTTCTTCTCTCGTTTCTTTAGACGTGAACGAGAACTCCTTTCATGGCCCCATTCCCCCATCTATCTTCAACATGTCATTTCTAGAAGTTTTGGAACTAAGGAATAATAGTTTGTCTAGTAGTTTACCTCTTGATATGTGCACACACAATCTGCATAGACTCAAGAGGCTTCGTTTGTCTTACAACGAGTTGTATGGGGAAATACCATCGAGTTTGGGGCAATGTTCACAGCTTGAGTATCTTTCTTTGTACAATAACAATTTCACTGGATTTGTGCCGACAGAAATTGGGAACTTGACGAAGCTTCAAGAGTTGTACCTTGGTGAAAATCAGTTGACTGGTAAGTTGATTCCTATATATATGAGATCAAATCATGCATTTAATGCCATATTATTTAATTCTTTATGTGCTTTGCATTTGAGGGTCAAATTTAAACTTTATATTGGGTGATAAAGTAATATTTTCCCTATACGTTTCAATCTAGAATTAAACTAACTTTTTGTGATGATTTGGATATATATTTGTAGGAGTTATTCCACAACAGATACATCACCTTGATAATTTAGGAGTGTTGGACTTAAGTTTGAACAAGTTGTCAGGCACTTTGCCACCAACCATTTTCAACATGTCTTCCTTGACAATGATTGACTTATCAAGTAACACACTTAGCGGGGCATTGCCACCAATCGAATCGCGTATTTTATTTATTATTGTTATGATCGTTATACTTAACAATATGGAACTTGACTTTGATGATTTATTATCACCTAGCCACAAGTTTAGCTCCTCAAGCTAGCTTGCGAGTTAATTCTTTTTCTCTTATTTCATTTGATCTTCTTTAATTAAGTGGTATGTTGTCTTGAAGTTGGTAGGGGTCATACATTGTCTTGTGGGATTATTCTCCAGGTACTATGCCGAAAGAGATTGGAAATCTTCATAGTTTACAGATCATGCACTTGGGTTCCAACAAACTTAGCGGATCAATCCCGAGAGAAGTGGGGAACATGACCGCTCTTATGAACTTATACCTCGGCAATAATAGTTTAAGTGGTATGATTTATTATTCACCTAGCCACAAGTTTAGCTCCTCAAGCTAACTTACGAGTTAATTTCTTTTTCTCTTATTTCATTTGATCTTCTTTAATTAAGAGGTATGTTGTCTTGAAGTTGGTAGGGGTCATACATTGTCTTGTGGGATTATTCTCCAGGTACTATGCCGAAAGAGATTGGAAATCTTCATAGTTTACAGATCATGCACTTGGGTTCCAACAAACTTAGCGGATCAATCTCGAGAGAAGTGGGGAACATGACAGCTCTTATGAACTTATACCTCGACTATAATAGATTAAGTGGTATGATTTATTATTCACCTAGCCACAAGTTTAGCTCCTCAAGCTAGCTTACGAGTTAATTTATTTTTCTCTTATTTCATTTGATCTTCTTTAATTATACTATGTTTAAAAAGAATGCAATACATCTATACTAATATAAAAAGAGCTTTGGACACAACACACAACGTGTGGATTGTCTGTATTTTACACTTATTATATGTTTTATTTTAAAGTTATTTTACATATTGTATATTTATAAAAATATATTAATTCATCAGATATTATACTAAAACTATGTGATATATATCTATAGTTGTTGATAAGGCTTATAAATAAATATATCTATCAAATAAATTATTCTCCTTAATTCACGTGTCCAAAAGTTTTGAGTCACTTATAGTGGGACGGAGGGAGTAATTAGTAGAAGTACTAAACTAATAGATTTTCTAAAAAAAATTATTGTATGACTAAATAGACCAAATTGTTAATTAAAAAATTAAATATAATAAATATTATATTTATATTTTTTATTTTATCGAATAAAATAACATTAATTATGCATACAAGGTACGCTCTTTCTCCTAGTTCCTTACAATTGTTTTTTTTTTTTTTTTTTGAAAATATAGTTCCTTATCATTGTTAAGTAAGATGTTAAACCAAATGTTTGTGCATTTTTAGATATAAAGAAATTTGATTCATGTCCTTCTGTCTTTCAAGTAATAAATTTGAAGGTCTCGTACTAATTTTCAGGTCAAATACCATCCTCCATCTGTAACTTGACATCTCTTGGTGCTCTTCTTCTCTCAAATAACAATTTGGAAGGAACAATTCCACAATGCCTTGGAAACGTGAGCTCTTTGATCATCTTTCATTTAAATGAAAATCAGTTTCGTGGTCTCATTCCAGCAACATTTAGCAAGGGGTGTAGTCTTGAATCCATCAATTTGAATGGTAACAAATTGCAAGGACCATTACCTAAATCCTTGATCAATTGCGGAAGTCTACGAGGCCTCGATGTTGGAAACAATAGAATACAAGACGAATTTCCCTTTTGGATGGATGGCCTCCCTTGGCTTCGAGTGTTGGTCTTAAGGTCTAACAAGTTTTATGGTAACATGTCACTTCCTTCACAAACCAATATTCCATTTCATAATTTGCAAGTTTTAGATATATCTCAGAATAGATTTGTGGGCTCTCTGCCTCAAGGATATTTCAAGAATTTCAGAGCAATGATAGAGGTAAATGAAACAAGCTTGTCAACTAACGACACCTTCTTTAAAGTTTATGTGGAGATGAGGCTCACCTTGAAAGGTCTGGATCAATTATTACAGAGATTGTTGTCAGCCTTTACAACAATCGACTTATCCTCCAATAGATTTTCTGGGAGTATTCCAAATTCCATTGGAAATCTTAAGATTCTCAAATACTTGAATTTGTCCCACAATAAACTCATAGGAAATATACCTTCATCTCTTGGAAGTATGAGTGAACTTGAATCTTTGGACTTGTCAGTGAACAAGTTGGATGGAGAAATTCCAAGTGAATTGACAAGGTTGACATTTCTTTCGACATTAAACCTTTCAATGAATAATCTTGTGGGACAAATACCACAATCTACTCAATTTTCCACATTTGAGAATGATTCATACGTCGGAAACTTGGGACTGTGTGGAGTTCCGATGACGAGAAAATGCAACAAGGAGAATGGACATCGGATGCAGCCAGAAGAAGAAGATGGCGAAGATGATGAGTATGGATTTATAGATGGATTTGGATGGAGAAGTGTAGTGATGGGATATGGAAGTGGATTCATAGTTGGGATTGGAATTGGTTACATCATTATTAGAAATGGAAGGCCAAGATGGTTAGTGGAATTCTTTTTCGGCATTGGATATAATAATAATAATAATAAGAAGAAGAGACGCAGCAGAGCTACACCAACACCAACACGCAGGAGAACTTAATTGAAGGATTGTGCTCGAATTGTGTTTTCTTTTTCTTAATTATCTCCTTTTTTAATGGCTACTTTAGTGTGTTTGTGCTCGATTCAACTTTAGAGTTTAAGAAATATTGTTGTTTGTTCGTGTTGTTATGTCTTGAATCTCCCGCTTAGAACTACGGGGCTCTCACTGAGATCTATAAATACTATAAATACTTGAGATCTGTAATCTGTAACCCTAGCCGCATAATAAAATATGTCATCCTCTCTGTTCGTGGATGTAGCCATATTGGTGAACCACGTAAATATGTGTTTTCTTTAAGTTTTCTGTTTGATTGTGCTCTTTAAATCCTATTCTGCCACAACAGTTCGAATATGTTATGTTTTAATTTCATCTCGTTTAGGTAATTTTTTTAGATATATTAAAACAATTTTGTGATTTTTTAGGTAGTTTTAAATTTTTAGATTAATGTCATCACGTGAATAGGTAGCTTTAAAACAGTTTTGGATTTATTCAAATAAAATAAGTCTTTACTGGCAATGTTGATAATCTATACTATATTAAAAAGTCGAGATTTCAATTTGAAATTAATTTTGTAGTTATAAAAAAATTAAAGATCACAATAAAAACTATAATTTGATATATTTTATGTAAATATTTGATTTAAAATGTAATTTTTTTTAAAGATTAAATTTAAAAAATTCTCTGTCCTCTTTCATCTTTTTTTTAATAAATAAAATTTCAATCTTTTTTATTTTTATTTTATTTTTAACTTTATTTTTCCTTTTCATAATATTAATTTTTATTACTGTGATTTTTTTTTTCAATATTAGGCTCAAATATATTCAGTTAAAATAAATTTTTTATTATATTTATAAATATAATAATTGAGTTGTTATTAATTTTATATAAATATAAAAGTATAAAGGCGTTTCTTGATTGCACAAGATGCAAATGCTAGTGTATATAAATGTGCATATATCATCCAGAGATGTTCAACCTAATCGGAATCGGCGGTTCGGCTCGAAACTGGACCGGCGGTCAACGGTTCGGGCTCGAAATCATTGACCACGAGCCCATCTGAAACCAGAATCGCCAAGAAGAAGGTCTAGGCCTTGTATTAGCAACTGTAAGCAAATAGTTTTTTTTTTCTTTTTTATTTTTTTAAATTTTCAAATTCAAATTAAAAAAAAAAACTCTTATTTTTATCTATAAATACCTTCATCTCCCACCTTCATACTCGCTCCAATTATGTACATATAAATTGTAACATGTTTACTTTGAATTCAGTATAGATTTGAATTTTATTATATAGTTGAATGTTGTAGTTTTATTTCATTTTTAGTTTTCAATAATTAAATTAAATATCATATCTGAAAAATTAATTAAATGTAATGTACAATAAATTATGTAATTTCAAAAGAGAAATATACACAACAATTAATTAAATGTAATATACAGTAAATTTTGCAATTTCCCCCTAAATTCTGGTTACCAAAATCAATACTACAACTTGGTCGCAGTTGCCGCTGGGCAGCGTTGCTGGGCCCACTGTGATGGGCTTATGCCGGGATTATCTTTAGATGGGTTACCTGTGTGGGCCTTGCTTGCTCTTATAATTTTCCGACTTTGGCCTTCTTTGTCGGGTATATTTTTTATTTTAATCTTTGTAGTACTCCCTTTTTGGTAATAATTTTATACTACAAATAATATGGCCCGGCACACCTTTATATACTTTTACACTACAATCTTATTCTCTTTAAATCTCCTGCCGAAAAGAAGCGCACCGCTTTCGTTGGGACGGAGGGAGTAGTATTCTTAGACTCATTTTTTGTGTTTCTCCGGATTAAGGTGCGGGTCATGGTCTAAGTATGAGTGCAATTCGATTGTACGGTACATCTGATTGTACCCAAAACCACATCTTTTGTCTTGGGCTACTTTTAATTTGGATAAATTAGATTTTTTTTTTTCAAATCAAAAGACAAGTCAACAAATTTCTTCACAAATCCCACCTCCATTTCTATATTGGTTCGCAAATAGTTTTAGGCAACAATAAAGTCTATAAAGATTAGGAGTGAGCATAACCAAACTGAATTAATTGTATTAAAAATAGTGTCAAAACCAGCATAATTCATGACTATAAGTTAGAAGCTGCTTATTTAAGATGTCCATATATAGTATAATGCAATATTTGCTTATTTCCCCAAAATCTTTGTGACCACATCTTCAAGTTTTTTAATCACGGTCTATACTTTTAGTGAATTCTAATTTTTTCTATAACTTTTCAATTTTGAAATAAAATATATCACTTTCACAATTCGTCTAATTGTTTAGTGTCAAATTCTTCCAAATTAATACTGAGATGGACGCTTGAAATGCTAGAAACTTTCTTAAATTGGACTAATCTGTCATATTCAATTGCTCATTGGAAATTTCTAGCATTTCAGGCGTCCATCTCAAAATTGATCTAGAGAAATTTGACATCCATGACAAAAAAAATCAAACAAATCGTGAAAACGGTGTATTTTATTTTTAAAATAAAAAGTCATGAAAAAAAAATCCAAAATTCACATAAAATTGGTGTATTTTACGCCAAATAATCCTTGCCTCCTCTCTTTTTCCCCCAAATCCGTGACAAAATCGAACTCCAAAATCTTCGGACTCGGTAGCATTAAAGGAGCCTTCTTCACCAAAGGAGCTTTCATCATCAAAGAAGTCTTCTTCATTAATGGAGCCTTCTTCATCAACATCCACAGCATGAAATTACACAATTTTTTTTATATCTGAACTATCATTCAAAACAAACACATGAAATTCTTTAGGCATATCATTCTATTACCATAATAAGACTATAAGACTAAGATAATAATTAATGAGCTAGTTTGAATGCAAATCAAATTAAATCACAAATCCAATCTATCTATACTAATAGAAAAAGTGTCTTGAGTACAAAATGTAGATGGCCTATTTTAATTACTGCCAATGTTTTTAATAAAAAAATTGAAAAAATATCTCCAATGTTTTTTTAATAAAAATGATAAAGTAGTAGAAAGAATGTAATAAAAATGATAAAGTAAAATAAAGAAGGTAATAAAAGTGATAAAGTATGAGTAAAAATGTAATAATTATTACCTTATTTGGAAATGTGTCAAGATTCGTGGGACGGCCCAAAAAGAAATACGTGTCAAGATTCGTGGGACGGAAGGAGTATAATTCGATATATTTTATGTAAATATTCGATTTAAAATGTAAAATTTATTTTTATTTAAAGATTACATTTAAAAATTCCCTGTCCTCTTTCATCTTTTTTTTAATAAATAAAATTTCAATCTTTTTTATTTTTAACTTTATTTTTCCTTTTCATAATACTTATTACTGTGACTTTTTTTTTTCAATATTAGGCTGAGATATATTCAGTTAAAATCAATTTTTTATTATATTTATAAATATTATAATTGATTTTTATTAATTTTATATAAATATAGAAATATAAAGACGTTTCTTGATCGCACGGGATGCAAATGCTAGTGTATATAAATGTGCGTATATCATTCAGAGATGTTCAACCTAATCGAAATCGACGGTTCTGGCTCGAAATTGGACCGGCGATCAACGGTTCATTCTCGAAACCATTGACCACGAGCCCATCTGAAACCAGAATCGCCAAGAAGAAGGTCTAGGCCTTGTATTAGCAACCGTAAGTCGATAGTTGAATGTTGTAGCTTTATTTCATTTTTAGTTTTCAATAATTAAATTAAATATCGTATCTGAACAATTAATTAAATGTAATTTCAAAAGAGAAATATACACAACAATTAATTAAATGTAATGTACAGTAAATTTTGCAATTTCCCCCTAAATTCTTGTTATAAAAATCAATACTACAACTTGGTCGCAGGTGCATTGGGCAGCGCTGCTGGGCCCACAGTGATGGGCTTTTGTGGGCCTTGCTCGCTCTTATAATTTTCCGACTTTGGCCTTCTTTGTTCGGTTTTTTTTTTTTAAATCTTTGTAGTAGTATTCTTAGACTCATTTTTTGTGTTTTTCCCTTACTCGACATTAATTAGATACCCCATTTTGTCTTCACAGAAACATGGGTACAATCGGGTCTATTGTATATTCGGATGGGGGTATAATCGGGTCTATCTTATATTCGGATTGACCCGCACCTATAATAGAGTTATTTATAAAGTTCGGGTGAGGATACAGATTCGGATTAAGGTGCAGGTCAGGGTCTAGGTATGGGTGTATTCCGATTGTACCCAAAACCACATTTTTTGTCTTGGACTATTTTTAATTTGGATAAATTAGATTTTTTTTTTCAAATCAAAAGACAAGTCAACAAATGTCTTCACAAATCCCACCTCCATTTCTATATTGGTACTGAGAAATTTGAAAAAAAAATACTCCTACAAGCTTATACGTGTATGTAACCTATTTAAGCCAGCTTTTAAATATATATTCAAATTTAAATATTCAATATTGCTTCTATAAATTAATCTAGTTTGTAATAGAATTACAAAATGTACATATATGTGTTATATTTTCAGATAAAATAATATATTTTTGAAATAAATAATGAATTTTAATATATACCTAGAATTTAGAAAGACCGTTCATGCAATTTTGCGTCGGAGTTTTGTTGGGCCTTCTTCGTGGTAGGATTTGGGCTGCGTTGCTGGGCCTCAATGATGGGCTTCTTCCAGGATTCTCTTGAGATGGGGTTCTTGTGGGCTGCCGCTGTGGGCCCTCTCTCTTTATTATATACACGGATTTTGAAAAAAATTGTAATTTTTACATGAACTTTTAATTAAATCAAAAAATATATAAATTTATATTTTTGTTGCAATTTTCACCTGAGTTTGACTTTTGACGAAATTAGAATTTAGTTTGCAGTCGAAAACATCAGGTATAACTTCTGATGATGGGGAGTATTTAAGAAGCTCGGAGGTCTAAAAAAGTAAAAATTAATATATTTGACTTTGCATAGAAAATTGATTCTAGTATGCCTCTGTATGTCTATTCGAATGTGGTAACGACAAAGAATAATAGGAATGAATTGATTTCCCAAATTGCGAATTACATTTGAAGCTTACATTCTGGTGGTAAAATCATGACATGCACAGACTAGTCAAAAAAATGAAGTTAGAATTGATAAGATAAGCTTCCCTCATTTCCCATTAAAATGAGATAAATGGTTTTTGTCTCCAATCAATTTTAACTAATTAATTAATTGGAGTGTGAAATTGACGAAGACTATTTACAAGTGAAGCCAATTGCAGAATGAAACTAAATCAAATATAGCCACATATCTTTGGTCCCTTTAATGGAAAATGAAAGAAGCTTCTCTAATCAATTCTAACTTCAACTTTTTTGTCTAATCTGCGCAACAGTACAAGTCATTATTTTGTCTTCAAGTTTCAAATTAAATTCGAAATTTGGGAAATGAATTAAGTCACCTATAATTCTAATTGTCTTTACCACCTTTTATTGTGGGCATAGAGACGTATACTAGAATTAATTTGCGTATTTAATGGTTTGATCTTGATATTGTCACATTAACTTTTTTGGAGATAACTGATTGAAAGGGAAATTTAATTGATAATTTCCAAGTGCAGCCCATGCCTTACACGGCGGGAATAGAATGGACTTTGATTCAAGCAGAAGACTAAATGTGCATCACATATTATGGAATTAATTTCTACGCAAAATCAAGCATCCATAGCTTAGTGTGAGACGACATTAAACTTAAGAATCCTTGATCATTTAATTTAGATTTTTCGACGAGAAAGCTTTAGCTGAATAAATGATCCAATACTCATAGTCGTAGCAAGAGATAATCCCAATATTGTTTAAAATTCATTTTTATCATGTTGATATATGTATAACATTTACACTCTTTAAGATGAATTTCTCTTCCATTTCATTAATATAACGATTGTATTATAATTTTGGTAAAAGAATATATTTTTTTTTCTTTCAAAAAAGGATCGAGAACGGTTCTCCATTTTCAAATTCCCCACCTATTGGTTAAAATTATCCCCGACCTACAAGAAGTTGATTGTGAATTCACTACAAAAAAACAGTAGAACTGCGACAGAATTAACGACGACATATATTTTCGACAATTAACGATTGAATTTACATGATGGAATTTACATCGAATTTACTACGAAAATTTTTTAACGACGGAATTTCCGTCGTAAGTATTTGCTACTGAATTGTTCTGTAGTTAAAAGTAAGGAATATTTAATTATTTAAATAATTAAATATTAACTATGGAATATTTCCATAGTTAAAAATAATGAATATTAATTATTTATATAATTTATATCAGTCTGTGCAACAATGAATATTAATTATTTATATAATTTATGTCAAAAATCTTTTTTCTTGTTTCTCTATATTTGAGTGAGAACTCTCTTCATTGTCCTATTCTATAACGTATTGCATTTGAACCTTAGACCTCACGGTGTTATATTATACTTCTTCCGGCCACGATAAGTTTGGTCTTTTTGTCATTTTCGTTCACCACAATAACTATGGTTTTTTCATTTTACTCTCATTCATACACAATATTTATAAAAACCCACCACACACCATTTATTAATTAACTAACAATTCAATTTTAGTGGGACTCTTTTTTTCTACTTTATACACATCTTTCAATATTTTTTTAAAACTTGCGCCCCTTCCACACCACACTTATTATCGTGGAAGGAGGGAGTAATAGAACTCAATTAAATATCTTGCATATTTGGACTGTTGCGCAGACTAGTTAAAACAGAAGCTTCTTCCATTTTGCATTAGTGGGGCCTTAAAAATGTGGCTATTTTTTTATTTAGTTTCATTCTGCAATTGGGTTGACTTGTAAATAGTCTTTGTCGCTTTTGCCTCCAAAATTCTACCTTCACCACAATTATTCACACTCCCATTTATATACCGGGCGTTGCTCATAAGATAATGGAAAAATAAGTTGCGGTAGAGAAATTTAATTTTTGAGGAGCTTATTTTTACAGCTTATAAGCTGGTTAGAAGCTTATTTTGCCAAACACTTTGAAGGAGCCTATAAACTTCTAAACAACTTATAAAGTATTTTGAAGAGCTTATAAGCTTAGTCAAACACCCTCTAAGTCTTGGAGTGTATTAATGTGTTTGGTACAACATTAAATCATGGCATTAACTTTTCCCATTTGCCACTACTACCTTATAGTGACTTAATTCATTCCCCTAATTTCGAATATCATTTGAAACTTTCAGACAAAATAACTGTTGCTCGAAATGATTATAGAAGCTTCTTTCATTTTCCATTAATGGGACCAAAAAAATGTGGCCATATAAATGGCATGAGCTAGGCTTCGTGTCTGCGCACACAACTCTTCCATTTGCGATATGGAGAGAGTTTCTTCCCATTTTCTCATCCTTGCACTACTCTTAGCAATCCATTATTTGATGGATTATAGCTCAGCCAAACACGATATCAACACCGATCGTTCTTCACTTCTTGCCTTGAAATCTCAAATCACTTTAGATCCTCAAAATATATTGACCCAAAATTGGAGCACTGAAGCCAGTGTTTGTAGTTGGATCGGAGTTACTTGTGATTCACATTACAATAGGGTTACTCAGTTGAATATATCGGACATGGGTCTTGTGGGAACCCTCCCACCAGAAATCGGGAATCTTTCTTCTCTCGTCTCTTTAGAAGCGAACGAGAACTCCTTTCATGGCTCCATTCCCCCATCTATCTTCAACATGTCATTTCTAGAAGTTTTGGAACTAAGGAATAATAGTTTGTCTAGTAGTTTACCTCTTGATATGTGCAAACACAATCTGCATAGACTCAAGAGGCTTCGTTTGTCTTACAACGAGTTGTATGGGGAAATACCATCGAGTTTGGGGCAGTGTTCACAGCTTGAGTATCTTTCTTTGTTCAACAACAATTTCACTGGATTTGTGCCGAGAGAAATTGGGAACTTGACCAAGCTTCATGAACTGTTGAACCTTGGTGGAAATCAGTTGACTGGTAAGTTGATTCCTATATATATGAGGTCAAATCATGCATTTAATGCCATATTATTTAATTCTTTGATTTATGTGCTTTGCGTTTGAGGGTCAAATTTAAACTTTATATCGGGTGATTAGTAATATTTTCCCTATACGTTTCAATCTAGAATTAGCTAGACTAACTTTTTGTGATTATTTGGATATGTGAAGGAGTTATTCCACAAGAGATTCATCATCTTGATAATTTAGGAGTGTTGGACTTGAGTTGGAACAAGTTGTCAGGCACTTTGCCACCAACCATTTTCAACATGTCTTCCTTGACATGGATTGACTTATCAAGTAACACACTTAGCGGGGCATTGGCTTCAGAAATTGGGAACATGAAAGCACTACAATATTTATACCTTCAAAACAATGCTTTAACCGGTAAGATTTCTAACTCTTGTGGAGTTTTACACATATTCAAATGTTTCTTAATTTTCTTGTATATTTAGCATGTGCAGCCATTGTGAGAGCTTTAAATTCTTCTCATCAAATCTATATCTGACTTTTCCATACAGCATTTACATCTATGTTCTTCTCAAAACTATATTGATCTTTGTCTTCCGTTGATTAGTGGAATAAATATCATTATACTTAAACAATATACAGCTAAACTTCCCAACCGACTGAATCGTGTATTTGACTTATTATTGTTATGATAGTTATACTTAACAATATGGAACTTGACTTTGATGACTCCATTATTCTCCAGGTACTATTCCGAAAGAGATTGGAAATCTTCATAATTTGCTGGACATGTGGTTGTATTCCAACAAACTTAGCGGATCAATCCCAAGAGAAGTGGGGAACATGACAGCTCTTTCTGACTTATGGCTCGACAATAATAGATTAAGTGGTATGATTTATTATTCACCTAGCCACAAGTTTAGCTCCTCAAGCTAGCTTACGAGTTAATTTCTTTTTCTCTTATTTCATTTGATCTTCTTTAATTAAGAGGTATGTTGTCTTGAAGTTGGTAGGGGTCATACATTGTCTTGTGGGATTATTCTCCAGGTACTATTCCGAAAGAGATTGGAAATCTTCATAATTTGCAGGACATGTGGTTGGATTCCAACGAACTTAGCGGATCAATCCCGAGAGAAGTGGGGAACATGACAGCTTTGGTCAGCTTAAGCCTAAGCTATAATAGTTTAAGGGGTATGATTTATTATCACCTAGCCACAAGTTTAGCTCCTCAAGCTAGCTTGCGAGTTAATTTCTTTTTCTCGTATTTCATTTCATCTTCTTTAATATGTTGTCTTTGAAGTTGGTTGGGGTCATACATTGTGTTATTATTTTATGTTATTCATAATTTCTCCTCTTTTCAGGTCCAATGCCTAAATCCTTGGTCTGCCAATTGTCAAAGTCTAAATAAAAATAACAATAACTCACTAACATAAAATAAATAGGGTACATATCACGTAAACTTTATATTTTATATATATGTTATCAGACCTTGAGATGTAGTATATGTTTGATAAATTAGTATGACCCCTAAATTTCTCAAATATTATCATAGACCTTATACAAATAAAATTATAATAAACCTTATACAAATAAATAATAAACCTAGCCTATACAAAAACTATAATAAACCCTTACAACGCAAACATTAAAACTTTCATAGGTAGACTGATAATATTTTCCATATACGTTTCAATCTAGAATTAAACTAACTTGTTGTGATGATTTGGATATATATTTGTAGGAGTTATTCCACATGAGATACATCATCTTCGTAATTTGGGAGTGTTGGACTTGAGTTCGAACAAGTTGTCAGGCACTTTGCCACCAACCATTTTCAACATGTCTTCCTTGACAATGATTGTGTTATCAAGTAACACACTCAGTGGGGTATTGCCTTCAGAAATTGGGAACATGAAAGCAGTACTAGAGTTTTTATACCTTGAAAACAATGCTTTAACTGGTAAGATTTCTAACTTTCTTAGAGTTTTACACATATTCAAATGTTTCTTAATTTTCATGTATATTTGACTTTTCCATATAGCATTTTACAGCTATGTTCTTCTCAAATCTATATTGGTCTTTGTCTTCTGGTTATTAGTAGAATAAATATCCTTATACTTAAATAGTATACAGCTCAATCTCACATCCGTTCAAATCACGTTTTTTTACTTATTATTGTTATGATCGTTATAACAATATGGAACTTGACTTTGTTGACTTCATTATTCTCCAGGTACTATTCCGAAAGAGATTGGAAATCTTCATAATTTGCAGGACATGTGGTTGTATTCCAACGAACTTAGCGGATCAATCCCGAGAGAAGTGGGGAACATGACAGATCTAATCTACTTAAAGCTCAAGAATAATAGTTTAAGTGGTATGATTTATTATCACCTAGCCACAAGTTTAGCTCCTCAAGCTAGCTTGCGAGTTAATTTCTTTTTCTCATATTTCATTTGATCTTCTTTAATTATATTGTTTTTGAAGTTGGGAGAGGTCATTCATCGTGTTGTTATTTTATATTATTCACAATTTCTCCTCTTTTCAGGTCCAATGCCTAAATCCTTGATCGATCAATTGTCAAAGTCTAAATAAAAATAACAATAACTCACTAACATAAAATAAATAGTGTACATATCACGTAAACTTAAAATTCTATATATATGTTATCTTACCTTGAGATGTATGTGTTTGATAAATCAGTTTGACCCCTAAATTTATCAATAAATTTCTCAAAAATTATAATAAACCTTATACAAATAAAATTATAATAAACCTTATAATGAATAAATTAACAACTTTTTAGTTTATAAAGTATTTTCTTAATTTCATAATTTACATTTAAATCAAGTTATAATGAGTAAAAACAAAGAGAGAGAATATTAAATTAAATAAATAGATGTATCAATCAAGTCATTTTGGTTGATATTAAAGGAGATCCTAATGATGATCAAGCTGAAGATGATTTAACAGTAAGTTCATACTGTAAAAAGTTTAAATAGTATTCATAATTGTAATATTTTAGTAGTACTATTAATTTATAATATTAATGGGACCTATATATACAATAATCTGCGTCCTGCCGGAATTCAGTCACCGAGACATTAATTAATAAGAAAATTTTGACTTTAGGACGCAAACATTAAAAGGTTCATAGGTTAGGGTGATAAAGTAATATTTTCCCTATACATTTCAATCTAGAATTAGCTAGACTAACTTTTTGTGATTATTTGGATATGTGAAGGAGTTATTCCACAAGAGATTCATCATCTTCATAATTTAGCAACGTTGGACTTGAGTTTGAACAAGTTGTCAGGCACTTTGCCACCAACCATTTTCAACATGTCTTCCTTGACATGGATTAACTTATCAAGTAACACACTCAGTGGGGTATTGCCTTCAGAAATTGGGAACATGAAAGCAGTACTAGAGATTTTATACCTTGAAAACAATGCTTTAACCGGTAAGATTTCTAACTCTTGTAGAGTTTTACACATATTCAAATGTTTATTAATTTTCATGTATATATGGCATTTACAGCCATTGTGAGACCTTTAACTTCTTCTCAAATCTATATTTGACTTTTCCATATAGCATTTACAGCTATGTTCTTTGTCTTGCATTGATTAGTGGAATAAATATCATTATACTTAATATAGTATACAGCTCAATCTCCCAACCGATCGAATCGCGTATTTTATTTATTATTGTTATGATCGCTATACTTAACAATATCGAACTTGACTTTGATGACTTCATTATTCTGCAGGTACTATTCCGAAAGAGATTGGAAATCTTCATAGTTTAGCGATCATGCAGTTGGGTTCCAACAAACTTAGCGGATCAATCCCGAGAGAAGTGGGGAACATGACCGCTCTTATCTTCTTACAGCTCGACAATAATAGTTTAAGTGGTATGATTTATTATTCACCTAGCCACAAGTTTAGCTCCTCAAGCTAGCTTACGAGTTAATTTCTTTTTCTCTTATTTCATTTTATCTTCTTTAATTATACTATGTTTAAAAAGAATGCAATACATCTATACTAATATAAAAAGAGCTTTGGACACAACACACAACATGTGGATTGTCTCTATTTTACACTTATTACATGTTTTATTTTAAAGTTATTTTACATATTATATATTTATAAAAATATATTAATTCATCAGATATTATACAAAAACTATGTGATATAAATCTATAGTTGTTGATAAGGCCTATAAATAAATATATCTATCAAATAAATTATTCTCCTTAATTCACATGCCCAAAAGTTTTGAGCCACTTATAGTGGGACGGAGGGAGTGTTTAGTAGAAGTAATAAACTAATACATTTTCTAAAAAAAAATTATTGTATGACTAAATAGACCAAATTGTTAATTGAAAAATTAAATATAATAAATATTATATTTATATTTTTTATTTTATCAAATAAAATAAAATTAATTATGCGTAGAACGTACGCTCTTCTCTTAGTTCCTTATAATTGTTTTTTTTTTTTTTTGAAAATATAGTTCCTTATAATTGTTAAGTAAGATGTTAAACCTTATGTAAACCAAATGTTTTGTGTGTTTTTAGATATAAAGAAATTTGATTCATGTCCTTCTGTCTTTCAAGTAATAAATTTGAAGGTCTCGTACTAACTTTCAGGTCAAATACCATCTACCATTGGGAATCTACCATTGATTCTTCTACAACTCTCTTCCAACAAATTAATCGGTGAGCTTCCATTCTCCCTCTGCAACTTGACATCCCTTCAAGTTCTTCTTCTCTCAAATAACACTTTGGAAGGAACAATTCCACAATGCTTTGGAAACTTGAGCTCTCTGGTCATCTTTCATTTAAATAAAAATCAGTTTCGTGGTCTCATTCCAGCAACATTTAGCAAGGGGTGTAGTCTTGAATCCATCAATTTGAATGGTAACAAATTGCAAGGACCATTACCTAAATCCTTGATCAATTGCGGAAGTCTACAAGGCCTCGATGTTGGAAACAATAGAATACAAGACGAATTTCCCTTTTGGATGGATGGCCTCCCTTGGCTTCGAGTGTTGGTCTTAAGGTCTAACAAGTTTGATGGGAGCATGTCACTTCTATCACAAACCAAGATTCCATTTCCTAATTTACAAGTTTTAGATATATCTCAGAATAGATTTGTGGGTTCTCTGCCTCAAAGATATTTCAAGAATTTCAGATCAATGATAGAGGTAAATGAAACAAACTTGTCAAATGTCGACAACTTTCATGTTTATCTGGAGATGAGGCTCACCTTGAAAGGGCTGGATCAATTATTAGAGAGATTGTTGTCAGACTTTACAACAATTGACTTCTCCTCCAATAGGTTTTCTGGGAGCATTCCAGATTCCATAGGAAATCTTAAGATTCTCAAATACTTGAATTTATCCCACAATAACCTCATTGGAAATATACCTTCATCTCTTGCAAATATGAGTGAACTTGAATCCTTGGACTTGTCCGTGAACAAGTTGGATGGAGAAATTCCAAGTGAATTGACAAGGTTGACATTTCTTTCAACATTAAACCTTTCAATGAATAATCTTGTTGGAAAAATACCACAATCTACTCAATTTTCCACATTTGAGAATAACTCATATGAGGGAAATGTAGGATTGTGTGGATTTCCTTTGACAAGAAAATGCAATGTGGAGAATGGGCAGCGGCTGCAGCCAGAAGAAGAAGAAGAGTATGGATTTATAGATGGATTTGGATGGAGAAGTGTGGTGATGGGATATGGAAGTGGATTCATAGTTGGGATTGGAATTGGTTACATCATTATTAGAAATGGAAGGTCAAGATGGTTAGTGGAATTCTTTTTCGGCATTGGATATAATAATAATAAGAAGAAGAAGAGACGCAGCAGAGCTACACCAACACCAACACGCAGGAGAACTTAATTGAAGGATTATGCTCGAATTGTGTTTTCTTTTTCTTATCTCCTTTTTAAAGGCTACTTTAGTGTGTTTGTGCTTGATTTCAACTTTAGAGTTTATGAAATATTGTTGTTTGTTCGTGTTGTTATGTCTTGAATCTCCCGCTTCAAATTACGGGGCTCTCGCTGAGATCTAAAAATACTATAAATACTTGAGATCTGTAATCTGTAACCCTAGCCGCATAATAAAATCTGTCATCCTCTCGTCCGTGGATGTAGCCATATTGGGGAACCACGTAAATATATGTCTTCTTTACGTTTTTTTTTTTATTGTGCTCTTTAAATCCTATTCTGTCACAACAGTTCAAATATGTTATGTTTTAATTTCATCTGGTTTAGGTAATTTTTTTTAGATATATTGTGATTTTTTAGGTAGTTTTAAATTTTTAGATTAATGTCATCACGTGAATCTAGTTGGAACAGATTCTGTTAAGCCTCAAAACATTTATCGGATTCTGTTAAGTCTATAAATCGTTGGTTTGTATTTGTTGCTTAATTTATAAATAATGTTTTATACATTTTTTCTTTTGGCTCTTGTTTTTTTAATTAATTTAATCAATTACAAAATATCTTACTTCTTATATCGAGAGCATATTGCCGGAGTCTCTTGTTTAATTAAGTAATCAAATAGTAATACAATAATAATTACTCAAAACAGAAAACACATCTTAAACAGAAGGGTTGCTATATCATGTGGCATTTAATGTCCGTATTCGTATTCAAATCTTGTGACCTATTAAAGACGGAGTTAATATATTAAGTTAATAGTTTTTTAATGTCATACTCTTTTTCTTAGAGAATTACTAATAGCTTGCAATATAAATGGCATCAGCTAGGCTTCTTGTTTGTGCACAAAATCACAATTAGCACTCTGCATTTTCAGTATGGGGAGAGTTTCCCCATTTTTCCTACTCATATTGTTTTCTTGTCTTAGCCTCATCAAATCAAAAGTGATGAATATTCACTTATTTCCTTCAAATCCCTCATCACTTTAGATCCTCACAAACTATACCTATTATAAAATAGCCTTATTTTACAAAATTTGATTTGCCTATTGTATCCCTCATGTATACTTAATATAAAGTTAATTGTGTAATTTAATATATTATGCATATAATAAATCTAAAAATATAGTATTATTGTTTATCTTTTATATTTTAATAGTTACTATTTAAGTAGTAGTATCGATTAGGACTCTTCATTCACATAAGTTACTATGTTTTATTAATGTAAATTTAATAATTCGGAATTACAATACAAATGATTACTTTTAGAAGTTTAAGTTTACTAGAATCCTTGTAATTAAAATTAATAATGTAAAGATGAAACCTAGAAAATAAACATGACGACAAAATGGGGTGATATTTAATTATTAAAATTATTTTTTATACTCCTTCCGTTCCACGAATCTTGACACATTTTCCTTTTTTGGGCCATCCCACGAATCTTGACACATTTCCAAATAAGGTAATAATTATTACCTTCTCTTTCCTACTTTATCATTTTTATACTTTATTAACTACACACTTAAAATACTAATCTACAACTCCTTAATTCCTGTGCCGAAACCAAACGTGTCAAGATTCGTGGGACGGAGGGAGTACTAATTTACATGATTTTGTATTCAATTTTATGAATTCTACAAAATTATACGATAATTAATTCAAAAAATATATTAAAATAATAAATATTACTATGAAATGAAATATAAATTTACACTCATAAAATATACTCATTCATTAAAATAATTTCTTCTTATATGCAAAGAGGCAGACTTTTCACACTCGCCTCTACCAAAAACAGAACAGAACCCATCTTAAGCCAATTCTACCTCAAGAAAAACCTTTAAAATTTCATTACTCACATCTCAAACTGTTCTACTTCTACACATACAATTCTTGATGAGATATTCCACATCTTCAATCAATAATCTCAACAAATCGATCACTAAACAATCAATGGGAACCAAAAATGTGGAAATTAATGTACAATATGCATCTTAAATGACTGAATTCATAAATTCTCATCATTCATCATCTTTGAACTCGGTAGCATTAAAGGAGCCTTCTTCATCAAAGGAGCTTTCATCATCAAAGGAGCCTTCTTTATCAATGGAGCCTTCTTCATCAACATCAGCAGCATGAACACCCACAGCATCTGTGGTATCACAAGGTGAATACACAATTTTTTTTTATATCTCAACTATCATATGAAATTCTTTAGGCATATCAATCTATACCATAATAAGACTATAAATTAAATCACAAATCTAATCTATCTATACTAATAGAAAAAGTGTCTTGAGTACAAAATATTATATTAAATCTATTTATAGGAATATATGAATTCATTCAATATTATACTAAATCTATTTGATATAAATCTGTAGCCATTTGATAAGACTTATGAATAAATATCTATATCCAATAAAATATATTTAGAAGAATATATATATATTGATTCATTGAATATACATTAACATTCTATCAGGTTTCATTTTGTAAACAGCTACAAATTATTATTATTATTGGTACTTAATTAAACCTAATGATGACATGTGATACCAAAACAAAGAGAAAATTGTTCATATCAAAAGATTAGCTTCCTTCAGTCACATTTATAATAGTAATTAATTCAGTCAGAGCTTATAATCTTCAACACAATCCAAAATAGTACTCCCTCGTGTTTTTTTATAATTGTCCTATTTAGCTCATTTTTTTGTTTCTCAATAAGTGTCCCATTTCAAAATTTGAGAGTATATTTATGACATTTTTCCTATTTTATCCTTATTTAATACTTGTATGAATGTAATAATTAGTTGTATATATGCATTTATTATGATAATTACTAAAGTTACAAATATAAAATATCTAATTTTATTGGTATGTGAGATGACAATCTAATACGAATACAAAGACTGAGAGTGGGAATGGAGAATATGGTGCCTCACCTTGTCTCAATCTTTCAAACCCATGCCTGAAAATTAACAGATAAATATAGGGTGTGAAAATAAATAATATTCTGAGGATAGTCATGTGTTTGTGTCAAAGTTGTAGCAACCACAATGAACCTACACACACCCACACACATTATAGAAACACCTCCCTCATTTTAATTACTTGTGAAAATTCTCATCTATAGACTTATTAATAAGAAAAACAAAGGTTGCAAAGTAAAACACTTTGACCAGAAGAAAATTTTTATAGCATCAAAATGTAAACTAAAGTATAATTTGAGAATGATTAGAATTTGAAATCCCATATTCAAAAATTGATCAGCAGTTGCAATACTAACCTTGTAAACTTGATAGCAATGGGTTTCTCGTCGAAAGAAGAAGTGGCCGTAACATCAACGGAAGCATATCTTCCCAGTTGTAACTGCTTAGCACAAGTCAAAGCTACAGGATTGCAGTTTCTTAATTCAATCACTCCGAATGAAATTTTAGACGGCCAATGGATCTCTTCTAGTTTGTAGCAATGTTTCATGCTTAGGCACACAAGATCAGGGAAGCTTCCAAATTTCGGTTTCCATTGCACCAAATCACTGTCTTTAACTAGAAGAAACTTAACTTTCATAAAACTTCCCTCTCGCGCTTCCCACTTTGGACCCCGAAAGGCGTAGGCTCGCAATTTGAGCACTTCAAGAAATGGCAAAGAGCCGATTACATCCATGTGTTCCCAAGAAAAACACATGCCACTCAAATGTAACTTTTTCAATACACTTGGAAAAGTTAACAATGAACTAGGAAATGCATAACCGTACTTCACCACAGGATTTATGATACTACACTTCAATATCTTCAAACTTTCAAGTGTTGAAACACAACCAAAGTAACTAATAAGGTCGTCATGGTCATCATAAGGCGTTAGCTCGATTTGAACTCCTAATTTCCGTATGCAAGGAACTTTTTTGGAAAGGTCCAGGACGGTATAAATGCTGGCATTCACACCTATAAGTGCTGAGAGTTTTTCCAAAGAAGTAGAATGAGATGGAGCTACAAGGCTCTTCCCCAATATCTCAATATGCTCTAACTCTTGCATATCCCATATTTGTATTGGTATATATGATGGAGCTCTACAAATTCTAATGCTATTATGTGGATGGATAATCAAGACTCGAAGGTTGAAAAGTTTGGATATGGTTGCAGGGAGTTCTCCATTGCAAGTTAGAGCAAGGTACTTTAGCAGGACTAACGTTAGAATTTCTATTGGAAAAGTGTACAAACGTAGATTAAGAGCATCTAGTTTCCCAAGCAACTTGAAATCATCACCTACTGGGATTGGATATTGGTGGTATGGACCGAAAAAGAGGAGAGAACGTGTAGAGGATGCACAGTTCAATCTCACAGAGTTGCAAAATTCTTTGATGCCAAATAAAAGATTATTTTCAAGACACAAGCAACGCTGACCTTTTACATCATCTTCTAAGCCTTCGACAAGCTTTTTTAGGACATGATAAAACTTGTTCTTCCGAGCCTCTCCTCTACACACATGCCGCCACGAAGAATGAAGGCGACAAGTTTTAAACTTGCGATTGACAATCATCCACGTAGTCCTAGAAATGCTCCTTTGGTTGAATAAAACAAGATTCTTATTCTTACAAAGCTCGTCCAAACATTGCCACACAGAATCCTCCAAAGATCGTTTCTTTTTTGTGTTATGAAACCAATCCTCAGTAGCCAACATATTCATGATCTTGGAAAGAGGGATGTCATAATCTGGAGGGAAGACTCCCATATACAGAAAAGGCATTTTAAGATATTGAGGTAAGTAGTCGTAACTTGGGAAAAGTACCTTTGATATCTCATTATATGCATCAGTGAAGACTGAATTTCGCATTTCTGCTACATCATCCCAGTATTTGGGGTCTGCATTCTGGGCTTTTGATAGGATGTCAGCCACTGTGACTATCATAAGAGGAAGACCTTCACAGTTCTTGGCAATTTTGCCAAAATTGCCAAAATTTTGGCAATTTTGGGATGTCAAGTTGAAAAGGGCAACCATTTTCACCAAACACCTTCTCGCATAGTAGTTCCTTACTTTCTTCTTCATTCATAAACCGCACCAAAGTTGTATAACTAGGATAAGTTATGCTCCGGTCTCGAGTAGTAACCAAGATATGAATTGATATATTGTCGATGTTCCGTAAGGAACTTAACAAGGAATCCAATATCCGTCTCTCCCACACATCATCGAGCACAATGAGGCATTTCTTTCCCTCCAATCTTTTTCCAAGTAGCCACCTATATTCGTCATTTCCTTGTGTGATTCCAAACATTTGAGCTAGAATCTCTCGAAAAACATCATCGAATTGAGACTTTCTGCCTACCCTGACCCATGCACGATGCTCAAAACGCCTCAAGATTTTAGGATCTTCAAAAACTACCTCAGCAAGAGCAGTCTTCCCAACGCCTGCAGTTCCAACAAGTGCGAAGTTCATGTTGTCACAACTTTGCATAATATCCTCTTTGAGTTGTTGGATCTGATCCGACAATCCAATCATCTTGGACTTGGTCCTCCTTCTTGTGTAAATAGATTCTTCCTCGTCGTCATCTTCAGGCATATTGTCTACTTCATAAATGTATTCCTCCTCCATATCCTTCAGCCTCTCGATGAAGGATGGAACATGATGTTGTAGGAATTGCAGATCAATGGAGAATCCGATTCTTCTTGTTGTTGTGGTTGTGTGGTGTAGAGGAGGGCTTTCAAATAGAAGGGAGTCCAATAAGTGTTGGAATCCCCATGATCCTTCTTTCATTCCTTCATCTTCTAGGCTTCTAGATTGTGAAGCCTGAGATTCTCTCATGATTCTTGCTTCGTGTTTATGCAGCACCCGTCTTGTTGTTGTGGTTGTGGTTGTGTGGTGTAGAGGAGGGCTTTCAAACAGAAGGGATTCCAGTAAGTGTTGGAATCCCCTTGCTCCCTCTTTTATTTCTTCATCTTCTACTTGTGAAAGAATCTGTTGTGAACTTGTGAGGGAAGGGACTTCAATAAGCCTCGGGATTCCCATGCTGCCTCTTCCATTACTCCTTCATCTTCTACTTGTGAAAGAATCTGTTGGTAGAGAAGGGATTCCAACGCGTCCTCGAATTTCCAAATCAAATCTTTGATTCTTCCATCCAAACCATTCACCTTCTTCCTGCTCTTGCTTGTTCTCGTCCTGTCCAAACTTTCCAGAATTTCTTGCAATGGATCCAACTCGTGGTAGGCGAGTTGTATGATATGTGGAGAGGGATCAACGAGGATAAAATGAGAAGAATGGAGAATATAATCAATTGTATTCCTCAGAGAATTCACTGCACCATAAGCCGTCATTCCTCTCTGGTTGCCTGTAAAAATTAGAATAAATTTTAAATCATAACTACTCAATTATAGAATTCTTGAAAATAATGAACATGGACATACTATGAAGAATTTAAGGTGGGATTTGGAGTGAGCAAGAAGAAGAGTAGATGAAAGCAGAACAGCTTCTCTTCTCCTCTCTTAGATGGAATCTTAGCTTCTTGTCTTGATTTTCAATTGCAAGATATCATTTGACTCAATCTTGCAGCCATTGCCATTTACAGAGTTTGGTGGAAATTCCAATATATTTTTTGTATATGGTGATGAAATGGGAAATTCCAAAATTTAGCCCACATATTATTTTGTTTCTTTGCATGTGATTGGTTGGTGTATATTATTGTAGATTGGATTTGGATGAGAAAAGTCATATACAACTTAAGACATTCTGCTTCACTAGAAAATTCTAGGGGCAACTCGGATAAGCAGACTTCATTGACTGTATATTTTATTATGGTGTTTTTATATTTTTGAAGCACATAATAATAATAATAATAATAATAATATATAACTTTGAGTTCTTAATTATACAGTTTATAAACTGCTTAAAACACATTGCAATTAATTCAAATTCAAAAAGACCTAAATCTATCAGAGAACAAATTCGAACATTCTAATTGCAATAAGAAACAGTCATATATGACATTTACACACATTAATAACAATTAAAAACCCTCAAAAAAGAGGAAAGAAATAACTCAAGGGGAAAAATAGAGTTACCAGCTGTGACAAAACGGCGGTTGTGAGCGCAGCCGCAGAGCTGCTTCTTCTTCTTCTTTGGGCTGAGAAAAGGTTATGTTTGAGTTCGGGTTTCTGAATTATAGTAAAACTGCGTCGTTTTTTGAAAAAAACAATAAAACTACGTCGTCGTTTTCTGTAAGCACAACATCCACGACTTTTTAAACAATAAAATTGCGTCGTTCTCGCCTAGGATAAATGTTCTTATTTAATTCAACTAGGGGTGAGCAAAATATCCGAAATCCGAATATCCGATCCGAACAAAACCGAAATTTAAAATTTGGTTCAGATTTTCGGATCGGATCGGATCGGATTGACACTTTAAAAATCCGAAATCCGAATTATATTTATAATATAATTAATATTATAATATTATTAATAAATATATATAATTATTAGTTTTTAGTAGTTAAATATTTCTAAACTCTAACCCAATACTCTCTAATTTATATGTATGTATTTTCAGATAAAATGGAGTATCTATGATTTTGAAATAGATCATGCATGATGCATCTAAATATATACCTAGAAAGACCGTTTATGCAATTTTCCTCTAAATTCTTCTTACCAAAATCAATACGAACTAGAGGGATTGCAGGGTGTTGGTCGGAGTTGTGTTGGGCCTCCTTGGTAGTGTTAGGCTACGTTGCAGGGCCCTCAGTGATGGGCTTTTCTCTGGGCCTTCTCTCGCTTTTATTATTCGGATTTTGGCCTGTTTTGTCCAGTTTTTTTTTGTTTTTTGTTTTTTTTAGAGGTGGTCTCTTGTACACCCGGATGTATCGTACACCCGAGTTGTACTCGACCCGGATCCTGATCCAATTGAAAATGATACTAACACTAAACTAACACGAAATGACACAACACTAACACGATCTTGGAATGACACTAACACTATTTTGTTTTACAAATAATACTATTTCGAAAATGACACTAATACTGTATTAAAATGATACTAACACTATATTGAAATGACACAAACACTACATGTAAATGACACTAACACTATATCGATATAACACTAACACTATATCGAGATAACACTAACACTTGACATTCGGGTAGGATAGTTCAATTGGATCGGATCCGGGTCAGGATTCGGGTCGGGTACGATCTGGGTGTACGCAAGTTTTTGTGTTTTTTTTGTGTGTTTCTCCCTTACTTGATGTTATTCAGGCATTCACTTTGTTTCAGGCTATTTTTGGTTCAAATAAATTGAATTTTTTTTTCGGATTAAAATATTTCGATTCTAATGTCATTTGACCGATAAGATGGTCAATACAATATTAATACTACAATGCAATATTTGCTTATTTCCCCAAATTTATTGTCAAGTTTTTCAATTTTTATGACCACATCTTCAAGTTTTTTAATTACTGCCAATGCTGAATTCAATTAATTCAGTACGTAACGATCAGAACCCAATTACACAGTCGCCTCTAGCAAAAACCAACAGAACCCAAATGCTTCAAATTTATATGCAAAATTGAACCTAATAGGGAAAATTACAAATATTTCATAGTTCAGAAATAATAGTTTCTAACCAACAAAACAACCAAAAAGGTTTGGTAAACACAACAGTCAATAAACCGAAAAAAAAAAAAAAAAAAAAAAGTTCTCCTGCATAAACTATGCTGCTCAAAAGAGTGAGAATTGGCTAAAACTACCACAGCAAAATGAGATCCAAATATGAGTTTTGATTGGATTTCCATTCTACCTCTTAAGCCACTCTACCTCAAGAAAAAACTTTTAAAATTTCATTACTCACATCTCAAAAGTAATAGTACTAAAAAAAAAGGTTATGCTCAACCAGCAAAGGATGGGACAAAGGCATAACACAGAAACTATTATGGTGTTTTTATATTTTTGAAGCACATAATATTAAATATATTTATATATATAATAAAAAGATTTTTTTTTTCCCTGTTTAGGAGCTTGTCAGGCACCCTCGGCCGTTGTCCGATCCATTTTTTTTAATGATGTAAATAAAAAGTTATCTATATATGTTAATTAATCTCGCCCGATTATAATTATTTTATCCAAATAATTATTTCAAGATTCAATCCATTTTTTTAACTAAAAATTCATTAGAATCATCTGATAAAATCTCGTCCGGTCATTATTAAAGTCAATAAATCTTCCTCTGTCTATAAATCATAGCCATACTTTACAAACATAACAAATATTTCATGAAAATACACAAAATAAAATCACAAACTATTAAAATAAAATTGCAACCATGCATACAAACGTAGCAAACATTTCAAGATTACACAAATAAAATCACGAATTATTAAAAAAAAAATTGCAACTCGAATCATTGGGCAAATTTCATTTGTTGCTCTCGAGCCACTCAAGAATGCCCTCTAATAATCCAAAATAATCTTTGTAGTTTCGCTTGTAATAACTATCCAATCTCTGAGGTTATGTATAAATCCATCAAAATGTATTTAAAGGATAAAAATGATTAAAAATTCATTTGCTTACATAGATAATGCTTTTTAAAATTAATATAATGATGCTTGTTAAAATTAATATGGATTGATTGGGCTAAAGAAAAGATTATATTTGATTTCATTCAATAAAGGGTTTTCAAATAAATAATTTCAGGGTTAATTGTCAAAAATAACACAATACCTCGCAACTTTCACTTAGTACTTTAAAATACGAAAGCATAAGAACTTCTCTTCTCCCTCTCTTGCATGGAATCTTAGCTTCTTGTCTTGATTTTAAATTGCAAGAAATCACTTGACTCAATCTTGCAGCCATTGCCATCTACAAATTTTGGTGGAAATTATATAATTTACTATTTAATTTCACAGCCACTAGTTTATGATTTTTGTAGATGGTGATGAAATGGGGAAATTCCAATATTGGCCCACATGCAATTTTTCTTGTTTCCTTTGAATGTGATTGGTGGTGTCTCATTTCAAGATATTTTTGTGGGTTGAATTGGAATGAGAAAAGCCACACAATTGAAATAATTTTGCTTCACTAGAAAATTATATAGGTGTGGTACTTCATTGAATTTATATTTTATTTTGATATTATGGTGTTTACATATTTTTGAAGCACATATCAATCACAAGTTCATTAATTATTATTAGAGATTCTAATTATTAGGTGTGTATTGAAGTGTGATGCATTTATTTAGAATATTCTAGGTGAGAATAAGCTATGTATATTCTAGAGAATTTACCACTAGCTAGATCAATCTAGAGTATTCTAAATAATACTAAGACAAGTATGAGTATTCTAGAGATTAGATATTTTTCATATAGTATCTAGAGAATTCCATAAGTAGATGCTAGTAGAGAATTCTAGATACAAGTTAGTGTAGTGGGATCTAGAGAGATCTTCCCACACCTATAAATAGAGCTCTTGTGAGCCATTTGTAATATAATCTCAACAATCTCAAACATCTTAAAAACATCACTCTATCTAATAATATCTAAGTTCTTTGGAGACAAGAGCTCCACTCTAAAATCATTCTCTCTATCTTCTACACACACTACACTCACAATATTCTCTACACCACTTCACTACAATCACTCACCACACTCAAACCACTATATAATCACCTCCATTTTCTAACAAGTGGCATCAGAGCTTGTTCGATCATAAGCGGGCGTTATGGCGTCGTCAAGTCTCTCCATCACGACTCCAATATTCAATGGAGAAAACTATGACTATTGGAGTGTTCGTATGAAGACTTGCCTTGAATCCCATGATCTTTGGGATGTCATTGAAGAAGGAATCACCATGCCGGGAGAAGATATCGACAAGACATCCTCATCCGAGGTACGTAAGAAATTAAAGCAACAAAATGCTAAAGCTCTTTATCTTCTCCAACAATCTGTTAGTGATTCTATCATGGCAAGAATTATTCGAGCCACTACTGCAAAAGAAGCTTGGGATATCCTTAAGGAGGAGTTCCAAGGAAACGTTAAAGTTCGAACCATTAAACTGCAAAGTTTAAGGCGAGAACTAGAGAATCTTAAAATGAAAGATTCAGAAGCCGCAAAAGATTATTTCTCAAGAATAATGGAAATAATCAATCAAATGCGGTCATACGGAGATAACGTCTCCGATGAAAGGATCATACAGGAGGTCTTAATCAGCCTTACCGAGAAGTATGATCCAGTAGTGGCGGCGATTGAAGAATCAAAAGATTTATCAAAAATGTCTGTCGCGGAGCTGATGGGTTCCTTGGAAGCACACGAGCAACGATTGAGCAGGCGACATGAAAGTTCACTAGAGAGTGCCTTTCAGTCCAAGCTCAACGTTAGAGGCAATAAGTCAAGCAGCGGCGGAAATTTTAAAAGCAATCACAAGGAAGGAAGCTCCAGCAACAAGGAGAGCAAGGCAAATTTTCCACCATGTGGAATTTGCAAGAAGACAAATCACTTAGAGAAGGACTGCTATCATCGAGGAAAGCCACAGTGCAAAAACTGCAAAAGGTTCGGGCATGTGGAAAAAGATTGCAGAGATAGAAGAAATCATCAAGCCAACTATTCAGAAAATCAAAATGAGAAGGAGTACATGTTCTATGCATGTCACTCGGCAACGGAAGCAGGAGAAGAAGAATGGTACATCGATAGCGGATGCAGCAACCACATGACATCCAACGAGACCATCTTCCGTGAGTTAGATACTTCAATCAAGACGAAGGTGAAGATGGGCAATGGAGAACTGGTGGAGACGAAAGGGAAAGGTACAATTGCCATAGAAACTAACAAAGGTACGCGATTTATTAGAAATGTTCTCCTAGTACCTCGTCTTGCACAAAGTCTATTAAGTGTTGGCCAAATGATGGAAAATGGATATGCCCTCCACTTTGAGAAAGATTCTTGTCGAATTTACGACAAGAAAAATAACCAAGATATTGCAGTAGTAAAAATGGGAAAAAATAGAAACTTTCCCATTCAATGGCAATATCCATAAAAGGCAATGGTGGCTCAACTCGACGATACGAGTCTATGGCACCGGAGATTTGGGCATTTCAACCTAAATGCCTTAAGGCTACTTCATCAGAAAAATATGATGAGAGACATGCCTCTTCTAAATGAAAGAGAAGGTGTATGTGAAGGATGCATGATCGGAAAGCAACACAGACAACCATTTCCAACGGAGAAAACATGGCGAGCCAAGGAGATACTAGAGCTTGTCCACACCGACGTTTGCGGTCCAATGCGCACACCTTCAGTAAACCAAAACAGGTACTTCATCCTCTTTATTGATGACTACTCCAGAATGACTTGGGTATATTTCCTCCAAGAAAAATCAGAAGTCTTTAGAATCTTCAAGAGATTTAAGAACTTTGTGGAGAAACAAAGTGGTCGCAAAATAAAGAAACTGAGAAGCGATCGAGGTACCGAATACATCTCAAAAGAGTTCGACAAGTTCTGTGAAGATGAAGGTGTGGAGCATCAACTAACGGTGGCCTACACTCCACAACAAAATGGCGTGTCGGAAAGAAAGAATCGAACAGTCATGGAAATGGCGAGATCCATGCTGGCGGAGAAAGGATTGCCAAAGAAGTTCTGGGCAGAGGCAGTGTATACATCAGTCTACCTACTCAACCGATGTCCAACAAAGGCCGTGCTAAACAAGACGCCGATCGAAGCTTGGTCAGGACAAAAGCCTTCAGCCAAACATTTGAGGGTCTTTGGAAGTATCTGCTACATCCACATTCCCTCTGTAAAAAGACACAAATTGGAGGACAAGACGGAGAAGGGAATCTTCCTCGGCTACAGCTCTAAATCCAAGGGTTATAGAATCTACAATCTTGAGACCAAGAAGTTGGTGACAAGTCGAGACGTGGAATTTGACGAACAAGCCTCTTGGAATTGGGAGACAGAAAGTGTTGAAAGGCGGACAACAACTACACTCCTAAAAGAAGTCACAGAACATGGAGAACAAGATCAACAAAGCCCACCAAGGTCCTCTTCAGAAGCCAATACCTCAAGTGGATCCGACTCAGACTCCTCACCAGACTTTCCACCTTTTCGGGTAAGAACTCTAGCAGATTTATATGAATCCACTGATATATATGAGACATGCAACTTTTGTTCTTTGGAGCCAAGTAACTATGCAGAAGCATCCAAAGAGAAAGTTTGGATTAAAGCAATGGAGGAGGAGATACAAATGATAGAAAAGAATGATACTTGGGAGTTGGTGGATCTTCCAAGTGACAAGGAAGTCATTGGAGTCAAATGGGTGTTCAAGACAAAGCTGAATCCTGATGGTTCGATCCAGAAGCATAAGGCAAGACTTGTCGTAAAAGGATATGCTCAAATACCAGGAGTTGACTACACAGAAACGTTTGCTCCAGTAGCACGGATGGACACAATTCGAGCACTCATAGCTCTGGCGGCTCAAAAGAGATGGAAAATCTATCAACTTGATGTTAAGTCGGCATTTCTCAATGGAGATCTAATAGACAAGATATATGTGGAGCAGCCAGAAGGATTCACAAAACAAGAAGGCAAAGTTCTTCGCCTCAAGAAAGCACTCTATGGGCTCAAACAAGCGCCACGAGCCTGGTACAGCAAAATAGACGGATATTTCACCGGTCAAGGGTTCATGAGGAGCAAGAACGAAGCAACTCTATACATCAAAACTCAAGGTACAGACATCCTGATTGTCTCTCTTTATGTTGATGACTTAATTGTCACAGGAAATAACACAAAATTGATCGAGGATTTCAAGAAAGACATGATGAGCACCTTTGAGATGACGGACTTAGGATTAATGCACTATTTTCTCGGAATGGAGATAAGTCAAGAGGAAGAAGGCATCTTCCTATCACAAAAGAAGTATATTGAAGATATGCTCAAGAAGTTCAAGATGCAAGACTGTAAGCTGACAAACATGGTTTTCGTACCTCAATTCCACATGTTTTGTTGTCATTTCCCTTCATGTTTTGCTTGTGAATGCTTGTTTGTGCCCGAATATTTAGTTTTATAAAGATTTGATATCTTGGTGTAGTTTTGGAGCAATTTCAGGAAACCTCAATGATTAATTGGAGGATTTTGAAGATATGAGATTGAAGTACATCTCGAGAGGAATCCGTGAGCGCAAACGGCGACCAAATCCGAGTCCGGACGAGGGAGAACGGAGCAAAACGAGCGGACTGCGCAATACGCCCAGTGCCCCGCGGTCACCACCCGCGGCCGCGGGGTGGGACCGCGGGTCAGCTGTTCCCAATTCCAGGGGTGTACCGCGGTCACCACCCGCGGCCGCGGGGCGGGACCGCGGGTTCCCTGAGTTTTGCCCACGTTTGAGCACCACGGGCGCGGGCCATGACCGCGGGAAAAGAGCGGAGTCGCGTTTTTCAGCCCTTAAACCCCTTTCTCCCCCTTTTCCTCACATTATTCATCTTCCCCAACCTCATACTCACCCATTATTCATCATCCCCAACATTCAATACTCATTTTCCTACCTCCATATCCAAGCCCTAACCCCCATTAATACTCATTCCTACCCATTTGAAGAAGGCATTGAAGAGGATAGAGGATTGAAGCAAGCTTCTCAATAGGATTTGTTCATTCTTTCTCTCTCTTTCATTTATGTTTCTCTTTTCATTGGGTATGTTATTGTTGAACATGATAGGCTAAATTTCTCTTTGATTTGGGGATTAGGCTAGATGATTATTGTAATGGATTGATTATTTATGCTCAATATAAATCTTGTTTGTTCATTTGCACATTATCTTTTCAAACCCTTGCTTTATTCTTGTATGGTTTGTTGGCCACATTCTATGCATTTCTAATTTGCACTTTGAATCGGGAGAGGATATTTGCAATAGATAAGGTGTTTGAAACATATCGATTCGATAACCGGGAGGTTGAGAGTTGGGTGAGAGTATGTCGATCTTTGTGTGCTTTTGGGAGTTATAGGTTAGAAGTTGACCGGGGACGGCAACTATGACCCGTAATCTACCGTTCTAGTCGTCCGGGAGGGGGCTAGAACTAGTTGGGAGATCACTCTAGATAATTAGGTTCGTCAAGATTAGTATTGAGCTATAATTGAAGTCCTTTGCTTAACCATCGATGCCTAGTCCCTAAATCGCCTTAATCACTTGTTAATCCACTTTGCTTATTTGATTTTATTTGTCTTTGCACTTGTTGAGTATTTAGTTGATAATTAAATCACTCACCTCCTTGTTTAGTCTAAATAGCTCTAGCATAATGACTTAAGGTAATCACTAGAATTTGACTACTAATCCTTGTGGAATACGACCTTGCTTCCCTATATTGCAACTACACCGTATACTTGCGGCGTAGTAAAAATAATAGCGAACAAGTTTTTGGCGCCGTTGCCGGGGATTAGTTTAGTTTCTTTGCTTGTGATATTTTGCTTCATTGTGATTAACTACTTTAGACATTTTACTTGCTTTAATTTTTGTTTTCTATTTTAAGATTGTGTTTTGACTTCTTGTTCTTGTTGGTTGATAGGTAGTGTATGAACACAAGATCTAAGGGTGCACCTCTTATACCTATAAACCTTGAGGTTGAAGCTTTTTGTCGACACAACAAAGCAAGAACAAGAAGAGATAGAGAGTTGGAGGAAGCTATGGCGGAAAATCACGACTTAATCCGTCAACTTCAAATGCAATTAGAAGCCATGCAAGGGAAAATCAATGAGCAAGAAGCTCTAAGAAATACACCTCCACCACCACCTATTAGCAATATGTTCCAACCCATTGTCCAACAAGGAGGAGTGAATGCCCCGAGAATCAACGCCACAAATTTTGAGCTCAAGCCGGCCCTCATAAATATGGTACAACAAAACCAATTCGCCGGTCTTTCCCAAGATGACCCGAATGGACATCTTGGAAACTTCTTGGAGATATGCGGCACCATCAAGATGAATGGAGTCCCGGAGGATGCCATTCGACTTCGACTCTTCCCCTTTTCGCTAAGGGGCATGGCCAAGACATGGTACCAATCTTTAGAGGGTGGTTCTATCACTACATGGGAGAACATGGCTCAAAAGTTTCTCAACAAGTTCTACCCTCCGGGTAGAACCATGAAGATGAAGAAGGACATAGTCCAATTTCACCAATTTGATGGAGAATCCTTCTACGAAGCTTGGGAGAGATTCAAAGAGATGCTAAGGAAGTGCCCTAACCATGGTTTAGATCAAAACACAATCATTTGTGTATTCTACACCGGGTGTAGTGGTGAGATGCAAAGAGACATGAATGCATCGGCCAATGGAGCATTGTTGGAGAAAAGCCACGCGGAGGCCGCTCACATCATAGAGAACTTGGCCACCAATTGCCATCAATTCCCAACGGAGAGGATCATCTTGAAGAAGGTGGCGGCTACAACAAGCTCGGATCCGATAGCTCTTTTGACGGCTCAATTGAACGCCATGAATAGCAAGATTGATGCTATATCAATGTCAAGGGTAGAGCCCGTGGTTGAAGAACAAACTAGCTTCGAGGATGTGAACTACATCAACAACAACAACAACCGAGGCTATGCGAACTTCCGGCCCCAACAACAAGGTGGCTACCAAGGGCAAGGGCAATACACTCAAGGATTCCAACCTAACCGCCACCCTAACCTCTCCTATAGCAATCCAAACAATTTCTTGCAACCACCGCCCGGATTTGCGGTGAGCCATGGCATGATCAAGGAAGAGAAGAAGCTCAACCTTGAAGAAATATTGATGAAGTTCATGACCACGACTCAAGCTCACATGACAAGAACGGATGAGAAGTTAGAGGCTCAAGCCAAGCAATTGAAAATGCTTGAGATACAAGTGGGACAAATTGCCGAGTCTATAAACAATCAACACCAACAAGGGCAATTCCCAAGCAACACAATCGTGAATCCCAAGGAGCATTGCAAGGCCATTGCTCTAAGGAGTGGGACAACATATGAAGAGCCCAAGATGCCCGACGAAGAAGATAGAAGTGGTGTTGTGGTTGAAGTTGGAGATGGCAACCCTTCAAAGGAACAAGGAGATAGAGGAAAGAAGAAGGAGGTGTACGTGGCTCCACCACCTTATTGCCCACCAATCCCTTTTCCTCAAAGACATCAAAAGAAGAATGTGGAGAATGAATTCTCCAAGTTTCTTGAGATTTTTCGAAAGGTGCACATCAACATTCCACTTATTGAAGCTTTGAAACAAATGCCCTCCTATGCAAAGTTCCTAAAGGAGGTCATATCAAACAAGAGGAAGATGGGAGAGAATGAGACGGTCAATCTAACCGAAGAATGTAGTGCCGTTCTCCAAAGAAAAATCCCCACCAAGATCAAGGACCCCGGGAGCTTCACAATCCCTTGTGATATTGGGAATGATCGCTTTGGGAAAGCTTTGTGTGATTTGGGAGCAAGTATAAATTTGATGCCGCTCTCAATCTTCAATAAGCTAGAGATTGGCACCATCAAGCCAACCACGATTGCTTTGCAAATGGCGGACCGTTCCGTTTCATATCCAAAAGGGATAGTGGAGGATGTCTTGGTGAGGGTTGACAAATTCATTTTTCCGGTGGATTTTGTGGTGTTGGATATGGTTGAGGACAAGGATGTACCTTTGATCCTTGGACGTCCATTCTTGGCGACGGGGAGGGCCCTAATTGATGTTGCAAAGGGCAAGCTCACATTGAGAGTGAATGATGAGAGTGTTACCTTCTCAATCCACAAAGCTCCCAAGCACAAAGATGGGGAAGAAAGAATGAGAGTGGAGGAATGCAAATTGATGCAAGTGATTGAACCTTGCATCAACATGAAAGAAAAATTGAAGGGAGAAAGGAAAGAGGAGGAAGCCCAAGGCTTGGAGTTGAAGCTTCTCCCCACACACTTGAAGTATGCATTCTTTGGTGAGAATGAGATACATCCAATGGGGCAAGACCGTGTACTCCAACTCAAAGAGTTAGATGAGTATCACGCATTTGAGAAGTCAAGCCTCTACAAAGAGAGGACAACAAGTGCTAATGACGAGATGATGCACAAACGGGAGTTTGCACCCGATGATGAAGTCCTTCTCCTCACCTTCCGTCAATCACTACCTCCGGAAAAGCCAAGATCAAAATGGACGGGTCCTTTCAAAATCAACAAGGTTTTCAACAATGGAGCAATTGAATTGAGAAAGAAGGATGAAAGAACCTTTGTGGTTGAGAAGGAAAGAATCAAGGCATTTTTGCCCTTGAAACCAAAAGTTGAAGTGTTCGTTGGAACCACCCCCGAGCCATAACACCATCATGGAGACGTCTAGCTCATGACGTTAAACTAAGCGCTAGTTGGGAGGCACCCCAACAAGGTACCCTTTAATTTTTGTATGGTTTATTTTTTTTTTATATGTTAGTTTTTTTTTTTTTTTGTGAGTCCGAGACAACTTCTCCTTCTCTTTTCTTCCAAACTCATTTTCACTTTGTGTGAAATAAGTTTGGGGGGAGGGGAGAGATGGATTAGTTGTCTCATCTATCTTAAGCTTTACTTGTTTTTGTTTGTTTTAGTATTGTTGTCTTGTTTTTGTTATTGTTGAATAAATGAAAGCTTGAGAGTTAGTTAAGTTGATATTTTTGTTTTTGTTTTGCTTGGGATAATTGTATCAAACTTTGTGATGTTGATTGAATGTCATTGGGCTTATGATATAAATCGTTTCTTGGAAAAATTGTGTGTATCACTTGTGGATTATGCATGAAAAGTTTGAACTTGTGACAAGTGAGTTAAATGTTTTGCCTCCAAGAACTTGAAAATGAGCTTGTGAGAATTGAGCCTTTGATTGTCATACATTTACAATCTCATTTTGTTCTTGAGTGTAAATCATTTGAGCATGTGTGTTGATCTCTAGAACTTGCCATTAGTCCTTTCTTGAAAATAAAAGTAGATGTGTTGTTAATATTGAAGTGATTTAAGGCCATCTTTGTTAGCCACTTAACTCAAATTGTGTCCAAATTCTCATTTGATCCTAGTTTACCCCTTTCGTGCCTTGTAGCCTTTCTTTTAATGAACCAATGATAAAGGGGTAGAACTTAGAGTGTTAGTGGTTGCTTTGATGAAAATGTATGAGAAATGATTGAAATTGCTTGTCAAACTTCGATTGAGTGAAAATCACTAGTCTCCTATAAGCTCAAAAAGAAAAAGAAAGAAAAATGAAGAGACATGTGAATAAAATAGTACAAAGGGGAGTGATTTGCCTTTTGAATCATGGTCTTGATAAGTATTCATAGGGTGAAAAGGAAGAAAAGTGGGGATATTGGTTGATTGATTAGAAAAGAACAATGGTGAATATGACATATTCAATTTGGGAATTGTATGGGATATGAGTCACTTTGCCTATAAACACCTCACCTCACCAAAGAGCTCTCATTGCAACCTAAATAGAAGCCCTTTTTGATCTTTATTTGTAACACATTGAAGTATAGAGAGTTAGGATAAATGGCAAGCTTATGGTAGATTGCATACTTGTTTCAATTTGAGTGCAAACACGTCCATTCTAAACACTTGAGAGTTGAGTGCGTCATTGAAACATCCACTTTGTTAGGATTCAAGCTTGGAGGTTATAATATTGAACTCATTATCACTTGTGACTTCTTGGAATGCATTTCTACTTGTGATGCACTTTTGAAAGATTTTTTGTAAAATTTGAAGCCCTTGAAATGACACCAATTCATGCTCACATGTTTGTTTACTTTTATTTCTCTTCTCTTCGTCGTTTGGGGACAAACAACACTTTAAGTTTGGGGGGTTGACAAACATGGTTTTCGTACCTCAATTCCACATGTTTTGTTGTCATTTCCCTTCATGTTTTGCTTGTGAATGCTTGTTTGTGCCCGAATATTTAGTTTTATAAAGATTTGATATCTTGGTGTAGTTTTGGAGCAATTTCAGGAAACCTCAATGATTAATTGGAGGATTTTGAAGATATGAGATTGAAGTACGTCTCGAGAGGAATCCGTGAGCGCAAACGGCGACCAAATCCGAGTCCGGACGAGGGAGAACGGAGCAAAACGAGCGGACTGCGCAATACGCCCAGTGCCCCGCGGTCACCACCCGCGGCCGCGGGGTGGGACCGCGGGTCAGCTGTTCCCAATTCCAGGGGTGTACCGCGGTCACCACCCGCGGCCGCGGGGCGGGACCGCGGGTTCCCTGAGTTTTGCCCACGTTTGAGCACCACGGGCGCGGGCCATGACCGCGGGAAAAGAGCGGAGTCGCGTTTTTTCAGCCCTTAAACCCCTTTCTCCCCCTTTTCCTCACATTATTCATCTTCCCCAACCTCATACTCACCCATTATTCATCATCCCCCAACATTCAATACTCATTTTCCTACCTCCATATCCAAGCCCTAACCCCCATTAATACTCATTCCTACCCATTTGAAGAAGGCATTGAAGAGGATAGAGGATTGAAGCAAGCTTCTCAATAGGATTTGTTCATTCTTTCTCTCTCTTTCATTTATGTTTCTCTTTTCATTGGGTATGTTATTGTTGAACATGATAGGCTAAATTTCTCTTTGATTTGGGGATTAGGCTAGATGATTATTGTAATGGATTGATTATTTATGCTCAATATAAATCTTGTTTGTTCATTTGCACATTATCTTTTCAAACCCTTGCTTTATTCTTGTATGGTTTGTTGGCCACATTCTATGCATTTCTAATTTGCACTTTGAATCGGGAGAGGATATTTGCAATAGATAAGGTGTTTGAAACATATCGATTCGATAACCGGGAGGTTGAGAGTTGGGTGAGAGTATGTCGATCTTTGTGTGCTTTTGGGAGTTATAGGTTAGAAGTTGACCGGGGGACGGCAACTATGACCCGTAATCTACCGTTCTAGTCGTCCGGGAGGGGGCTAGAACTAGTTGGGAGATCACTCTAGATAATTAGGTTCGTCAAGATTAGTATTGAGCTATAATTGAAGTCCTTTGCTTAACCATCGATGCCTAGTCCCTAAATCGCCTTAATCACTTGTTAATCCACTTTGCTTATTTGATTTTATTTGTCTTTGCACTTGTTGAGTATTTAGTTGATAATTAAACCACTCACCTCCTTGTTTAGTCTAAATAGCTCTAGCATAATGACTTAAGGTAATCACTAGAATTTGACTACTAATCCTTGTGGAATACGACCTTGCTTCCCTATATTGCAACTACACCGTATACTTGCGGCGTAGTAAAAATAATAGCGAACATAAGCCAGTGGTTACACCTCTCATTCCAAATGAGAAGTTGAAGAAAGAAGATGGGTCAAAACCGACAGATTCTACAAAGTATCGAAGTTTGATTGGGAGTCTACTATATTTGACGGCAACAAGGCCTGACATCAAGTATGCAACAAGCCTTCTATCCAGATTCATGGAAAGTCCGAAGGAGACCCACTATGGAGCAGCAAAGAGACTTCTCAGATACCTGCAAGGTACGCTCAACTATGGTATCTGGTACAAACCAAAGTCTGACTCACAGATAAGTGGATATAGCGATAGCGATTGGGCTGGATCTCAAGATGACATGAAAAGCACATCAGGCTATGCTTTCAAGCTTGGCTCAGGAATTTTTTCTTGGGGATCAAAGAAGCAAGACTCAGTTGCACTATCAACAGCAGAAGCTGAGTATGTTGCAGCAGCCGAAGCAGCATGTCAAGCTATATGGCTTAGAAGAATACTAGCGGATATGGGCGAACCGCAAGACTCATCGACAGAGATCTACTGCGATAACAAGTCAGCTATAGCAATGGCTAAGAATCCAGTTCAGCACAATCGCACCAAGCACATCGACATCAAGTATCACTTCTTGAGAGATGTTGAAGCAAAGAAACTTATCGAGATGAAGTATTGTCCAACAGAAGAGCAGTTGGCGGACATCTTCACAAAAGCACTACCAAGGGACAGATTCCAGTTTCTACGAAGAATGCTTGGAGTAACCGATAAATGCATCAAGGAGGAGTATTGAAGTGTGATGCATTTATCTAGAATATTCTAGGTGAGAATAAGCTATGTATATTCTAGAGAATTCACCACTAGCTAGATCAATCTAGAGTATTCTAAATAATACTAAGACAAGTATGAGTATTCTAGAGATTAGATATTTTTCATATAGTATCTAGAGAATTCCATAAGTAGATGCTAGTAGAGAATTCTAGATACAAGTTAGTGTAGTGGGATCTAGAGAGATCTTCCCACACCTATAAATAGAGCTCTTGTGAGCCATTTGTAATATAATCTCAACAATATCAAACATCTTAAAAACATCACTCTATCTAATAATATCTAAGTTCTTTGGAGACAAGAGCTCCACTCTAAAATCATTCTCTCTATCTTCTACACACACTACACTCACAATATTCTCTACACCACTTCACTACAATCACTCACCACACTCAAACCACTATATAATCACCTCCATTTTCTAACAGTGTGCCACTTCATTTCAAGCTATTTTAAGTTTGAATAATTAAATTAGATTTTTTTTTTCGAGTTAAAATATTTTGGCCCACGGCCCCAAATCTAGGTTAGGGACCCAACAGCCGTAAACAAGAAATTAACTTTGATATTTTTATCTATCAAGGCTAATCCTTCAAAGTAAACACCCCCTGAATTCGTAAACACTCCCCCTTAATACGAAGGCGGGAGAAACCCCATACAATCCAAAAGCATCAACAACCATACTCCCCCTTTTTGTCAAAGAAATTACAAGGGAGCCATCGTCTCATCACTCATCAGCCTCATCAACAGCCTCCGGCACATCTTGAGCATCCTCATCCTCGACATCGTTGTCGGACTCGGTAGCGTCAAAGGAGCCTTCTTCATCAAAGTCGGACTCGGTAGCATCAACGGAGTCTTCTTCATCCAAGTCGGACTCGGTAGCATCAAAGGAGCCTTCTTCATCAAAGGAGCCTTTTTCATAAACATCAGCGGCAATGAACACTCGAGGTTCCCACAGCATGAACACCTGTGAATCCTGCAGCATCTGTATCAAGAGGTGAATTACACAATTTTTTTTATATCTAAATTATCATCTAAAACACACATGAGATTCTTTAGGTGTATCATGAAATTCTCATGCTAAGATAGAATTCTAGTACCATAATTAGACTATAAGACTAACTTACCAACAATCACTACTACTATAGGCACAAATTCAATTGCTCAAAAGAAGTGATGGGCTAAAAGCCTAAAACCAAAGTCACGAATCCTATATAAAACATTTTCAAGTCAACTATATATGATCTTACTTTTGTTGTCTGTAATACAACGACTGAGTGGGATTGGAGAACATGGCATCCCATCTTTCCGTTTGATCCATCTTTTATACCCATGCCTGGAAATTAATAGATAAATATAGGGTGTGAGAATACATAAATATTCAAAGGATAGTGAAGCAGTCCTCTTGTGTTAGTGTGTCGAAGTTGTAGCAACCCACAATGAACCTACACACACCCACACACATTGGAGCAACACCTCCCTTGTTTTAATTACTTGTGAAATTCTCATTTATAGATGAACTAATAAGAAAAATGAAAAGGAGCAATTTTAAAACACTTTGATCAGAATTCTCATCTATAAATTTTCATTTATAGACTAACTAATAGAATTTGGAATCCCATAATTAACTTGAAATATATATTAAGACTAGGAAATGAATTGATCGGCAGTTGCAAGACTAACCTTTCAAACTTGATAGTAACGGGTTTCTCGTCAAAAGAAAACGAGGCAGTGACATCAATGGAAGTCTCTGGATCCGGTCGTAGTTTCTTAGCACAAGTCAAAGCTACAGGATTGCAGTTCACTACTTCAATGGTTCCGAGCATATAATGAGACGGCCAGTGGATCTCTTCTAGTTTGTAGCAATGTTTCAAGCTTAGGCGAACAAGATTAGGGAAGCTTCCATATCTTGGTTTCCATTGCACCAAATCACTGTCTTCAATAAGAAGAAACCTAAGTTTCAAGAAACTTCTCAGTTGTGTTTCCCACTTTGAACCCCGAAAGGCATAGGCTCGCAATTTGAGCACTTCAAGAGAATGCAAAGAACCAATCACATCCATGTATTCCCAAGAAAAACCCATGCCACTCAAATGTAATTTTTCAACCAACGTGGCAACATCAATGAACTAGGAAACGCATGATCGTACTTAACCACAGGATTTATGATGCTACATTTCAATGTCTCCAAACTTCCAAGTGTTGAAACACAACCAAAGCAACTTAAGAGGTCATCATGCTCGTCGTAAGGGGTTAGCTCGATTTGAACTCCTAATTTCCTTATACAAGGAACTTTGTGGGAGAGTTCCAAGATAGTAGAAATGCTGGCATTCACACCTATAAGTGTTGAGAGTTTTTCCAAAGAAGTATAATGACATGGAGCTACAAGGCTCTTCCCCAATATCTCAATATGCTCCAACACTTGCATATCCCATATTTCTATTGGTACATACGATGGAGCTCTACAAATTCTAATGTTGCTATGCAGATGGATGATCAAGACTCGGAGGTTGAAAAGTTTGGATATGGTTGTCGGGAGTTCTCCATTGCAAGTTAGAGCAAGGTACTTTAGCAGGACTAGTGTAAGAATTTCTGTTGGGAAAGTGTACAAACGTAGATTAAGAGCGTCTAGTTTGCCAAGCAACTTGAAATCGTCACCCAATGGGATTGGATATTGGTGGTACGGACCAAAAAAAAGAAGAGAACGTGCAGAGGATGCACAGTTCAATCTCATGGAAATGCAAAAGTCTTTGATGCTAAATAAAATGTTATTTTCCAGACACAAGCAATGCTGACCTTTTACATTATCTTCTAAGTCTTCATCAAGTTTATTTAAGACGTGATAAAACTTGTTCTTCCGAGCCTCTCCTCTACACACGTACCGCCACGAAGAATGAAGCCAACAAGCTTTAAACTTGCGGTTACCAAACTCCCACCAAGAATTATAGATGTTCCTTTCGTTGAATAAAGCAAGATACCTATAATTGCAAAGCTGGTCCAAACATTTGAAGATAGAATCCTCCAAAGACTCTTTTTTGTTTATGTTATGAAACCAACCCTCACAAGCCAACATATTCATTATCTTGGAAAGGGGGATGTTATATTCCGGAGGGAAGACTCCCATATACAGAAAAGGCATTTTAAGATATTGAGGTAAGTAGTCGTAACTTGGGAAAAGTACCTTTGATATCTCATTATATGCATCCGTGAAGACCGAATTTCGCTTTTCTGCTACATCATCCCAGTATTTGGGGTCTGTATCCTGGGCTTTTTGATAAGATGTCAGCCACTGTGACTATCATAAGAGGAAGATCTTCACAGTTCTTTGCAATTTTGGTGATAGCTTTGTCAAGGTGAAAAGGGCAATCCTTTTCACCAAACACCTTCTCGCATAATAGCTCCTTACTTTCTTCTTCCTTCAAAAACCGCACCAATATTGTATGAGTAGGACCATGCTTTGAGCAATATACGTTTTTGTCTCGAGTAGTAACCAAGATTTTAATTAATCCATCATTGATGTTCTCAAAGGATCTTGTCAAGGAATCCAATATCTGTCTCTCCCACACATCATCGAGCACAATGAGGCATTTCTTTCCCTCCCAGACACCATCAAGGACGTTTTTCTTTCCCTCCAATCTTTCTTCCAAGTAGGCACCTAATTCGTGATCTCCTTGTGTGATTCCACACATTTGAGCTAGAATGCCTCGTGACACATCATCGAATTGAGATTTTCTGCCTACTCTGACCCACACGCGATGCTCAAAATGGCTCAAGATTTCTGGATCTTCAAAAACTGCCTCAGCAAGAGCAGTCTTCCCAACGCCTGCAGTCCCAACAAGTGCGATGTAATCGTTAAAGCAACGGCTTTCCATAAGTTCCTTTTTGAGTTGTTGGAATTCATCCGATAATCCAATCATCTTGGACTTGGTCCCACTTCTTGAGGAAATGGATTGGTCCACGTCGTCGTCTTCAGGCATATTGTACACTTCATAAATGTATTCCTTCTCCATATCCTTGAGCCTCTCCATGAAGGAATCAACATCATCTTCTATGCAGCGCAGATCAATGGAGAATCTGATTCTCTCACCCTCAACACCATTCATGATTCTTGGCGTGTTGAATTTTCTTCCTTTCTCTTTATGCACCATCAGTCTTCTTCTTCTTCTTCTTCTTTCCTCTTGTGGTTGTGTGGTGTGGAGGAAGTCTTTGAAATACAATCTGGTGGCAGTACTCTTCTTGTTGCTATGGGAAGTGAATACAATTTGTGCCTGTATTCTCCTTCTTCTTCTTGTTGGGATTGTGTGGTGTAGACGAGGGCTTTGAAATAGAATCTGTGGTAGTGAGGGAAGAGATTCCAATAAGCCTCCGAATTCCCTTACTCTCTCTTTCATTTCTTCATCAACTTGGTCTGCACGAGATTGTGAAGGAATTCCAAGAATCTGTTGGTAGAGAAGGGATTCCAATAAGTCTTGGAATTCCCAAATCAACTCTTTGATTCTTCCATCCAAAGCATTCACCTTCTTCCTGCTCTTGCTTGTCCTTGTCCTGTCCATCGTTCCAAAATATCTTGCAACGGCCGCAACTGATAGTAGGCGCGTTGCAAGATATGTGGAGAGGGCTCAACAAGGCTAAAATGAGAAGAATGGAGAATATAATTAATTGTATTCCTCAGAGAATCGCTGCACCCGTAAGCCGTCATTCTCCTCTCTCGCTGTCAAGGGCGGATCTACGAATTTAATAATGACCCGGGCGAGAAAATTTTTTAGTAAAGAAACGGGTCATGTTTTGAAAATAATTATTTGGAATTACACAATCATTACCGAGCGAAAGTAACATATATAGATAAAAAAAATTATATATATAGGTAATAAAAAAATTGACAGGGCGACAGTCGAGGGTACCTGGCCTCTAAAACCGTCCCTGCTAGCTGTGTCCGGCGCCGGCGGTGGTGGCCCGAGGAAAATATGGTAATGATGAAAAAGGAATTGGTTCACCATGAATTATGGTTACCTGTAAAAATTAGGATAAATTAAAATCATAGCTGATCAATTATTAAGTTCTTGAAAATAATGAAAATGGACTTACTATGAAGAATTAATGCTGGTTTTTGGAGTGAGCAAGAAGAAGAGTAGATCAAAGCAGAACAAACTTCTCTTCTCCTCTCAATTTGCAAGAAATCACTTGACTCAGTATTGCAGCCTTTTGCCATTTGCAGATTTTGGTGGGAATTAGATAATTTGCTAGTTAGTTTCACATCCACTAGTTTATGATTTTTGCTGATGGTGATGAAATGGGAAATTTCAATTTTCAATATTTGGCCCACATGCAATTATTTTGTTTCTCTGAATGTGATTGGTTGGTGTGTATTATTGTAGATTGGACACTAAATTCTACAGGCGACTTAGTAGACTTCATGGACTTCATATTTTATTATTGTATTTTTATATTTTTGAGGCGCATAATAATAATAATAATAATAATAATATAATAATAATAATAATAATAATACTCCATACTAGAGCATAAATTATATGTGGGCTAAAAACTAAGAAACCCAAAATTAAAAATCCCCCTTTAAAATTTCATAAAGAAAAAGAAGGCCCATATAATGAACAAGGTAAGCAAGCAATCCCATACATGTAAAACAATAAAAGAGAAGCATAATTAATTAAAAAAAAAAAGAGAAGCATAATCAAATCAGAAACACCAATAAATTTGATAGTGAGAATAACCGAGCTCGAAGATTCCACCTTGTAAGAAAATAAGAATATCGACTATCGAGTATCAATTTCGATTCAAGGAGAGAATTGATTTTAAGGAAGCCTCAACTCCGCATTAGTTTAGGCAATTAAGAGGTTAATTAACCTCCTACCCGCTAGGCCAACACTCGTACATTTTTTATTTTCACTCACAATAAAATGAGACTTTTATTTCACTCGCCACATCTTAAGCCAATTCTTGATGAGATAACACATTTTTTATATATATATTTAAATTATCATCCAAAACAAACACATGAAATTCTTTAGGTGTATCATGAAATTCTCATACTAGATAGACCAAATTCAATTGCTCAAAAGAAGTGATGGACTAAAAGCCTAAAACATATCCACTCATTAAAGAGTAACATTGCAACCATTATCAGATAATAAAATAATAGTGGATTCCCAATAAAATAAGTAACATTACATACATACGACTCCTTCCGTCCCACGAATCTTGACACGTTTCTATTTTCGGTCGTCCCGCGAATTTTGACACATTTCCAAATAAGGTAATAAGTATTATCTTCTATCTCCTACTTATCACTTTTATTACATTCACTCTCATACTTTATCATTTTTATACCTTATTAACTACACACTTAAAACACTAATCTACAATTTCTTATTTTCGTGCCGAAACCAAACGTGTCAAGATTCGTGGGACGGAGGGAGTATAATAAAATAAAATTATTGTATGTATGTATATATGTGTGTTGATATTTTCAGATAAAGTAAATATGATATTTTAAAAATAAAATAATGAATTTAAATATATACCTAAAAATACCGTTATCCAATATTCCCCTAAATTCTTCGTTCCAAAATAAATACAGAAGTAGATTGGGACTTGGTAGGTGTTGATCGGACTTGTGTTGGGCCTTATTCTTGGGGTGCCTTGATGGGCCCTCGATGATGGGTTTCTACCAGGATTCTCTTGGGATGGGGTTTTCATGGGCTGCCTCTGTCGACCTTTGTCTCTTTCATTTTTCAGACTTCGCCTGCTTTCTACGCTATTTTGCACTTTTTTTATCTGCTTCTTGGGCTTGTTTAGCACGCTAGATAAGGTGTGATATATTTGATTGAGATATGTTTTAGTATATCTCATATTAATATCATATTTAAATAATATAGTAAAGTATCTATAAAATAAAGAGAGCACTCGTGATATAGCCATTTTGAAGGAGAAACACAATATTTGGCCATTAAGTAAAAAAAACACAAATTTTGGCCATTTTTTACTTGTAAATATTATTTTACCTTTAATTAGGGTGGATCGAATTCGGGTTTACGTGTGGGTTAAGTACATATGGCACTATTAGTGTCATATGTGCCAACCGAAAAAAAAAAAAATCTAAGTATATAACACTAATGACACTAATATGACCATAAGTACTATTCGTGCAACACTACATAAGAGAGTATATGACACTGATATGGCCATAGATACCATTTGTATGGCACTAATATGGCCATAAGTATCATTCGTACAAACACCGAGTATATGACACTAATAATATCATATGTGCCTAACCCGCGCACAATCCGAATTCCGTTTGAATCCGGTCTGCCCTATTTAAGGGCAAAACAATCCGAAAACGTATAAATGACCCAAAATTTGTGTTTTTTTAATTAGTGGCCAAATATTGTGTTGCATCTTCATATGGTCATTCGACACCATTATTTCTAAAATATAAGATAGTTGTTTGGAATGATATATTAAGATTAAATAAAGTTAATAATAGTTAAATTAATATTTGTATTACGTATACCACCTTCTTAGGTGGTACCGTGATATACATAATCAATCAAAATTTCGGCCTTTTGATTTATAAAGGGTCATGTGTTTCGTATTACTTTTTACCAAACAAAATATTAGGATATCATACGTATATTATACACCACCCTAATCATCTGTACCAAACAAGCCCCTTATTATCTTTTGTACCTTCCTTATACAAATTCTATTTTTGTTGTTTCTCCATTAATATTAATTAGGTATTCAACTTGTTTCAGATTACTTTTATTAAGATAAATTTTAAAAAAAAATTCGGCTAAAATATTCTGACCCTGACATCATTTGATCAATAATATGATAATAACAATATTTATTCATAACTATCACTTAGAACCTGCTTGGATAAGATGCCCATATATTGTACAATGCAATATTTGCTTATTTTTCCAAACTTCTTTTTGTCAAGTTTTCAATTTTTGTGAACATTCATTACTCTAGCAAAAACAGAACAGAACCCAAATGCTTCATATTTATATGCAAAGTGTGCTGATAGGGAAAAATACAAATATTTCATATTTCAAAAACAATAGTTTCTACTAACAAAACAACCCAATAGGATTGGTACACAACAGTCGATAAAGCAAAGAAACTACATCCAAACATAGCCATCAACAGAGAACAAAACAAGTATGAGTTTCGATTGGATTCCCAGCCACATCTTTAAGCCATTCTACCTAAAGGAAACACTTTAAAATTTCATTACTCACATCTCAAGTAATAAAAAAAAAAAAAGTCACTTGCAACACTGCAACATATAATCAAACTAATTAACCGAGCTTTCAAACTTGTTTGCCTCAAAACTACTCACT